>NC_045428.1:275121106-275421106 GCF_902635505.1 Sarcophilus harrisii
GATTTTAATTTACTAATTGAAATATATACATTTATGTTTTATAGCACTTGCTGGGAGAGTGAAAGAGGAAAAAGTATTATAATCAAATAACCATCAATTGTTAGTACTGCACTTTAACAGACAAGTATTAGTATAAAATTAACAATCAGTAAAGGAATATTTCTTATTGTTCTTAAAAACTTGAAATTTAAATGTGAATATAGTTTTCAAGAGAAAAACAGCTTTGTGTTTATTTACAAACAGAAAGTAAATTATTTGATTTTTTTTTTCACTTGTTATATTTTTAAAACATGATTTGGTTGGGAAAGGCAATTCAGTACTCCATCTTTACAAAAACATAAAGGTAGAGTTGTTCAATAAAATTAGTCATAGTGACATTTGACAGAAATGTTCATTTTAACATTGTTATATTATTCTAAATTATGTTTTAAAGACTAAAATCCTATAATGCTTCCCATTCAATGATATCACTAGCTGATTAGGCTAAAACAAAAGCATTTTTTTCCTTTCTGAGTATCCTATCAGTTTTTTGGAAGAACTAAACAAGTAGAGTTTCCCACAAGTCAACAAAATGCTAATTAAGGAAATAAAGAAAATGTAAAAATGTTAAGGGTTTTGTGCTTGGGGATAATGATTTTTCTCCAGCTATGTCACTTTCCCCCTATTTTTCTAATCTATTTTTTAAAAAAGCAGAATAAAGTGTAAAATAACCACACAAACTAGTTAACTGGTTCTATTCCTTTAATAAAACAATTAACATAATGTATAAATATAGCATGGATGTAACTAGTTACCCTTGAATTTAAGGTATAGTATCTTCTAATGACAATGCAAAATGTTTGGTTTTAGAAATTTCATCCCTTTCCTTAGATCTAGCAATTAGTTTCTTAAAACTGATAAGATAAATTTCCATTAAAGGCCTTGTATACATTCAACACATACTTCCTTTAGCTGACAGATTTGTACTTGATCCACTGATTTGCTCCTCGAACTTCAAAAGGTGGATCTCTGGAGTAGATATGATAGCCTAATTCTTCCAAAGGTGGTTCTGGATCCGCTGTAGCAAACTGGGCAGCATCCTCAATCTCTTTCCTTACTTCAACATCAATTTCCTTTAAAAGTCAAGAGGATTTGAATTAAACAAACCAACCTTAATTGACTTACTTAAAGAATATTGGTTTAATTATTTACTATGTACAAAATGCCATTAGCAACTTGTTGATTACATGAAGGATGGTGAATGGTACTTCTATTATTTCTACAAATTAAAAAGATAATAGAGGCTTATAACGAGAAGTAGATATGGCAAAAAATTTCAGTTAGATTTAATGTTTCAAACCATTTTTGAAAATAATTACTTTCCCAAGAAGACTTTGAAAGCAGACTATATAATGCTAGTTCAATGGTACACACTGTTTATAGTCTCAGTCAATTGAAATAGTCCTGTGATTTGATGTAAGAATCTAAGATGGTGAACATTTGCTTTATCACCAAAATTTTATTAATAATAAATTCTGCTGTATTTGAGCAATAGCAGCAGCTTAACTGAGGAGCTTCAGTTAAAAATAAAACTGATTGCTTCCTGATTTAAGTCTGATCAAGTCCTAACCTTAAAGCTTCTTCCCCTCTACTCTTCTCCCTCCCCCAGGACATAAAATATACATATATACCCAGGAACAAAAAAAAGGCAAACTTGATCAAACAGGAATGTTAGACTACTGTAAATTGATCTTACCTTTAATTCTTCAATACTGGCAAGATTGTTGTTCACCATTCTGTCTTTTAGAAGCATGATAGGATCACTCTTACTCCTCACTTCCTGAATTTCTTCCCGAGTGCGATAACTGTATTGTAAAACAGTCATTATGAGAGAAACTCTTCTAGAGTATGAAGTGATAGCTTTGTAAAATACAATTCACGCATATTTAGTCAACATAGTAAGGAAAAAAAAAATTTTCCTGAAAACCTTTGTTGACTACAATTTGATTTGTCAGAAAAATCACTAACTCAAAGGAAAAAGAACCTGACCTAAACACTGAGAAAGCTATTAATTTAGTTTTTGGTCTCTAAGGGATCACAATCTAAAAGGAGATACATGTAAGGGAAACATGTATGCACTAACTGTGATAATAGGGGGAGTATAAAGGGTAAATTACTGTGAGAAATTTGAGAGATCATTTTTACCTATGGGATAGAGAAGCCCTGAAAGAAGGGATTTCAATAGATTAAGACTGGGGGACAGCTGGGAGTTAATTCCAGAAATGACCAGATCAAGACTAATGGGGAACAAAGTTTAGTTTGACAATAATGTATTTGATGTGTGGGTATAGCTATCATGGAATAAGACTGAGGGAAGTGACACTTTTACATATCATACAAAACGGTAGAAACAGAATAAGATATTGCAGCCAATTCAGGCCACTCTTCCCTTCCTGTTAAATTCACTATCTATTTACATAGCTAGACAGATAATCAATCCATCCACTTATAAACTAATCCTAGTTAACTGTTCATTTAACTGAATAGAATCTGGACAATTAATATTCTTTCTCTGTAGAGTCAAACACTTTTGAATGATCATAGATTTTAACTTAGGAGACTTTGAAACATGCTAGGCTGTGTACAATCAAGGCAATATCATCTTCAAATATAAACAGAAATATATGACTAGTAAAAAAAAATAAGCCACTCATGAAGTAAGCATTAATTAATAGTAAGCCCCATGTGTCCCAATGGGATCTAGGCAATATTAAAAGAATTAACAGGACAGTCACAAAAATGTTTTGTGTGGTTTTTTAAAATTATTATCTGCATCATGGGCATATCATTGGATACCCACAATGAAACCAAAGTCTACGTGTGTTTGTATGGAATGAAGTATCTAGACCAGGAAGTTCTCTTACTCCTTAAATAATTATAAAGGGTCTTATAATTTCCATGGTGTTGGACGAATACTTCTTTTGGAGTCAGGATTCCTAGGACCAAATTCTGGCACTGCTATTTACTGCCTGTGTTTTCCCTGGAAATGTGATATCCTCTTTTGGCTTTAGTTTACTATCTAAGAGCTTTCATTTTACTGGTTTTCTATACACTTTGCACTGACCAATAGCCAACATTATTTAAATGTATTTTGTTTGGAAAATAGCTTTAAAATGTTAACTTTGAACTATTAATTTCAACCCAATCTTAAAAAGTGGATTCCATTTTATAAACAAAGATTCGATGAATTAATTTTTTTTAAGTTTAGTTTTCTCAACTGAATTTGAGCTGCAGAACTAGATTCAGTAACAGCGGTTGCTCACTGAGAGACTATCATTTCTTGGGTGTGATATCATTAGTATACAAAAGCAAGATACTCTTGAGAGGCAACTAAGGCAGAATGATAAGTACAGATTAGACAAGAAATCAAAATCTGGGTTCAAATTCTGCCTCTATATGACTCTCGGCAAGTTAGTTACCTCTCAGTTTCAAAATAAACATACATTTCCTAAAGATAATTTTCTTTCTCAGACCTTGCCAGAATTCCACAGGAAACTGGTTTTTTTTTTTTTTTAAATTTAATAAAACTATCCTCCCATGTGTAAATTATTTTATATGCACAACTTTTATAGCATTGATTTCTTACTGCTATTAAAATTAGCATAATTTATTTATACTGTTCAACTTGATTTTGTTAGTATTAGATATCTAAGATGTAATTTATCTATTATATTGATATCTGTAACAATTCAAGGGGAGGAAAAAGCACCAAATGATTATGTGGCACTATAGATCAAAAAGCCCAGTTGTTGAAATTTTCCCTTTTCAATATTATGATGATCGTGATGACATGCATATAAAACCCTAAAGAACTTTTCTCAAATTTCTATTTTAAATAAGATTAGAGATCACACTTAAAGAGTCCTCTTATTATACATACCTGACACCAGGATCACTCATGCTGTGTCCGTGATAACGATATGTCTGTAGTTCCATCAACATGGGGCCCTGCATGATGAAGAAAACGTGATTGAAAAAAGAAAACAGGATATGTGTTTCAAATATTTTTTGGGTTGAAATGCAGAGATATATTTATCTTGGTTCTAATTTTGTCCTCTGAAGTCCCTCTGAATACATGAAACAAAGCACAATCTTCCCCATTCTCCAATCTCTTTTTAAAGACTAAGCTAAGGATCATGGTCCAGAGTTAGAATGAATCTTCAAAGTCATCTAGTCCAACCCTCCATTTTACAAATTAGGAAATTAAGATCCAGGGAAGTCAAGTGACTTATACAGAGAAGTGGCTCAGGATCTGAACTTGGATCCTGTAAGCTTAAATTCAGAATTCTATTCACTGGTTATCCTAATTTGGATGTTCCTTACACTACTAACATCATTGCTCAAATGTGGGGCCCAGGACAGAAAAGTACTTCAGATATAATCTGATATGGAATAGCAGAATTATCCTCCATACTGTAGTATCCTACTTTCTAGGGATTTCTTTAGAAGGCTGGCTCTTCTTGAGCTTTCAGGCCAATACTTTGGGGTAAACTGCAGATAATCTGGTCACACCACCTCCTAATGTTTCATATTTGTGATGCTGACTGAATACAAATGCAATAGAAATATTTATCCCTATAAAATTTCCTCTTGTTAAATTAAGCTCAACATTCTAGACTGAGAATGAGACTAATAAGACCTTGGGATCCTTATTCTAACAACCAGTTTATAAACAATTCCACCCAGCACTGTGTTAACTGGAAATCTGATATATGTTATGTACACCTTTCACATAATTTCTTACTGTTGGTCAGAATCAGGTACAGAAAAACAGCTTCCTACCTTCAATCTTCTAAAGAATAAAATGATCAAATAAGGCCAAAGGACTAATAGTTGCTCTGTTTTTGACATAGAGGACCCGACCCTCCTCCTATCCCAGTGATCTGTAGATACCAATTACAATGATTTCTAATAATGAACAGCTGCCCTTCCCCTTCTAACTAGCTTGTTCTCAAGTAAGGCATAGGCTTCCAGAGCCATATTCCTTTGGTCTATGTTTCCTAGAGTCTCCAGTTCATCCTCTTCAAATGCCTTGTCACCTCAGACAAACACAAGATGACGAAGTATCCTACAACTCTAAACTCTAAAATTCCTCCAGCAATAATCTCGTGCTTATATTTTCACCTTTGACCTTTTATCTCAACTGTTCTCTGCCTTCACCCCAATCTCCAGTCATTCCATCAATCGCTTCCTGCTTTTTCCAACCAGGATCCTTGCTCTGTTAACTTTTCCCTTCAAAATTTGACCCTAAATAAAGGTAATTATGTATTCTTGTACAGTCATTACCATTCATTCCCTTGCTGAGCCACAATCCTGGCCTACCATCAATCTCCTTCCCTTCTACCTGCATGCTGTTGAACACCTTCCATAAAGCACACAACTATGCTGCCTATACAGGCTTGAATCAGAGCGGTGCTGACTGCTCTTTGCTTCCTGATGACGTTGCCAGGAACAATGTTTTGACTTGCAAGTAAACTGGATTTAAGAATGGCAAGGCTATGCAGCTGTGCAAAGCTGGGACTCTTCTGAGTCTAGTGCCAATGGGCAAATGAAGATGGCCCCAGATATAGTGGGAGATCTTTTAAAGCCAAGGTTTTTCTCAGGTCTCAGTTTGTCTAAGACAACAAAGAGACAACCTCGTTTGATCCTCCCCCCCCCCCCCCCCCCCCCCCCCCCCCCCCCCACCTTTGAATTAGCAATCTGGGAGAAGACCTTCTAGAACAGAAACAACTGCAACCCCATCCATAAAAAAAAAATTCTTTGCTGGACTATCAGCCCTCAGAGTGATTGTCCTATATAAACTTCTGAATTTGTCTCCAGTTTTCCAACTCCTGTTCATGTCACAATCACTAGTAATATTATTTACCAAAAGAGTATTATTCAATACTCTTTTTAAGTTATCTATGTCCATAATGTCTGAACATTACTCCAGTCATGTTCTCTCATTCTAGCCAAATTAGTAAATTTGTTCTTCCTCATCTTTAATATTTTTTCTCTGTCATCTCTGTGCCTCTGCTCTTTTCTTTAGAGATTGTGCCCCAGGCTTGGGATGAACACCTTGAATCCCATACTTTTAAAACTCAATTTAAGTGCTGCCTTCTATAAAACATCTTTTCCTGACTACCCCATTGATTACTACTCCCCTCCTCCCAATATTACTTTATATATTTTGTATTTACTTATCTGTAAACATACTGGTTCCCCCCAGTAGAATGTAAGCTTCTTGAGGACAGGTAGTTTCATTTCTGCCTTTGTTTCCCCAATGCCTAGCATAGAGCCTGGAACATAATAGGTATTTAATAAATGCTTGATGATTTAACTAAAATGAATCTTTACCCATACTTTCTACAAAAATGTTTGAATGATAGAAATTCTAACACAAATTTAATTTCTATTGCCTTTAGAAAAATTTTAATCTTAAGGAATTTAAATCATACAGCTCTAACTTACTTTAAATAAAGAGGAAGAAGTTAGGTGTTCTATGACTCATTAATATGAAAGTCATTCATTTGAATAAAACTTAAAATCTGCATTCACTGAAATTGATCAACAATTTGGAAAGTATTTTCAAAATTGCCGAGTCATGCTGCATATTAAAACATTATATTCTTTATATAAATTCTAGATAGAACATGCCTAAAATGCCACTGTTTTAGGAAGGTAAAGAATGTTAGTCACATTTAAGAAGCAGCAAAGCTGCCCTTTCCCCTCATGGTTCATGCTCTCTCCCAGTAATAATGTTTTATCTTTAAGGCCTTCTTCTTAGGTCTTGCAGGGATAATATTCAACCACTTGCCTACTGACTTCTGTAGACGTCTGCAGTTCTAGGGCTATTGACAAGTCAGCCAAGAACAATATCCACCTACTTACTTCTCTGTAACTTCCAGGGCCTTTTCTATTGCTGGCCTGCCCTGACAAGAGCTCCTCTTGCATTTTAACAGTCACTGGGTTTTCCAGGACTAGCTAGGGACAATTAAGCCTCCTTTTTGGACTCCTTTGCCTTTTCTTGCCTAAGTGGATCTCCTGGGACTTCATAAAATACAACATTATCATCTATCACTAAGACTGGACTTCTAAGGTGGGCCTTTTGACAGTCTAATCATATCCCACTCTGATCTTATTTCAACCTTTTTCTGCAATTAGAGACTCTGCCTGGATTCAATGGTTAATTTACTCATACCCCTATATTATCTGTATCTCAGTGATTCTGAATCCTTAAGTTGCCAATGTATAAATGTAGTTCTCCATCTCCAACTACTTTTTCCTTACTCCCATCTACACCTAGATTTGCCTATTCCTTCCATTACAGCCTCCATATAAGTATTTAATAATAAAGAAATAACTTCTTTCTTTCTTACTCAGTTCATCTTCTGGAACTGACACCTGGCTTTCTCTTGATAAGGTATTCCTGGGTACCCTTTTCTAGTACCGATCCCACTTTTGCTCTTTCCCCAAATTCACTATTTGTGACAGGGAATTTGGAATACCTCTAATCTCTCATCACTACTTCCAGATTCTACCACCATCACAAAGCAGCCTTTGCTAGAATCATGCTACACAAATTTACACTTGTTATTTATCAACATTTCCTAGATAGCCTTCTTGACCATCATTCAGTTGAGTGTTTTGAGTCAGTTTCTCTCTACTCCTCATCTTCCTATATATTCCAACCTGCCAGGCCCTTAATCTATGTAATTCACATTTTCTACTCCTCAAGATACAAAGATGATTATAATATTAGTTCCATCACCTACAAGTACCTCACTTCTATCTTCCAAATTTCCTTATTTGATCATAACCTTTTATCACTCCTTCTGCATTATAATCCCTAGCCCTGTTCTTTTCTACCTGTTTTCTGAGGCCATTACCTACACTAGAGCCTGAAATCTCAATATAGCAAATTTACAGTATGCTCTATTTTCGAATCTTTTGCTAGCTTGTCCTACAACTGTTCATGCCCTGACAAACTATAATCCTATGCACTTCATTTGCAGGCTAATGAATGAAGCTAAAGAAAATCACAAAAGTATGTTTTGGGGCTGACTACAGTTTTATTTCACTTCATCTCAACTGGGCTCTTACTGAAGCAAGGCAATCATTTTACTTCTCCCTGATTGATTTTCTATTCTACTTGTAAGCAATTGATTCAAATCTTTTACTTCTGATTTCAAGCCTCCCTCTTCCTCCATTTTCTATGCTTGAGACTTCACCTCATAATCCATGGAAAAAATTGAAAATATTCACCCCAAATTCCCCTTTCTCCTCATTATATATTAGACTGATGGCAACAAAAGCTGGCCCACTGAAATGGATTGTCCCACAGTGCTAAAGACCACAGAGAAAACACAAACAGAACAGCCTAGTGTGTCTATTCTGGAAACTGAAACTTGCCTTTCCTTGGGGAAACACTTGTAATACCTATCTCCTCAAAGTGGTATAATGAGACTCATTTGAGATAATATAAACTATTGTTACTGAATATCTTCTCTGCTCTATTATAATTTCTCCTTAATTTCCATCTCTTTACTTTCCTCATTTTAGGCTGCTGTTAAATACTTTCTCAAGGCTGACTGTCATTAGTAACCTCTTACCCAGGAGGATGTCAAAGAAAATGTAAAGCTTCAGAGTAAAACCAAAGGGTTTTTAAAAAAAGAAAAGAAAAAAATTGACTGAGGCCAAGTATTTCCCCTAAGGCTCTGAAAGCACTTGGGTAATTTCAAAGGTCAATCTTGAGGTTATCTCTCTATTGGTATCTATGATTTTTATGTAAGGGTTAGGGCCAATGCTAAATAAAGAAAGGTAAGCAAAATCTCAATCAAGTGGTTAGTCCAATCTTTCCAATTTATTCCTAATAACTTTTTAGGACTAAGACAACAAGATCTTATGTCCTTTATTTTGATAATTGCAGATCTACTGAACCCATATAATTTTTACCCGCCCCCCCCCGACCCCTGGCCTAAAACAAAAAGCCAAATTCCACATCTATTTAGGAAACTCTATCTTAAATTCTTGACTGTCTTATAACTCTAATGGGCCAATAAAGTGATGAGGCAGGAATTTGGGAATAAAAAGGGAAAAAAGGGTTGGGTAAAAGCTGTTTTATTCTCTGCAATTGTAGCCTAGTGCTAGCATAGTGACTGGCACATATTAGGTGTTTAACAAATGTTTGTTGATTTGACTAATAGGGCTACTTTCCAATGCTAAGACTGGCAAAAACAATGTGGAATACTGGATCTGCTTATAATGAGATAGAAGGGGAAGAATCCAATGGCCTTACCTTTCCTGATCTACAGTAGGCAGCTGCAAATTTTGTTGCTTCACGAACACACAGAACATCCATACCATCTACCTGTTATAAACCGAGCAAAATTACAATCTCAAATCCAATACAATTTTACATTACGTGGCTAATGTGTTAAGATAACAAGAATTATGTTTATTTAAGAAAAACATGATGGAATTAGATGGAATTAATGTGCTTACCCTTATTCCTGGAATAAAGTCCCCTCTTTTGTAATAGTCAGTGCTGGCTGCTGCTCTCTCTACAGAAGTTCCCATTCCATATCGGTTATTCTCACAAATGAAAATACAAGGCAATTTCCACAAAGCTGCCATATTGTAAGCTTCAAATATCTGACCCTAAAAAAAATTTGCACAGTTCAAAATATGTTCCTTAAATTATTACTTAAATTTCTCCATAATTCCCACTTATTTAATCACTTAAAGAGAAGCAAAATACTTTACATTCATTTTATGCTCACAACAACCCTGAATGGAAATTTTTATCCTCATTTTATAGATGAAAAAACTGAAATTAAGTGATAAGCCTAGATTATTCATGTGATAAACATTTGAGGGTAGGATTGAACTGAAGGTTTCCTGCGTCATGTTTAACTATGTACTGTATAACATATGACATTGACTCACTAACATTCTTAAAAGATGCTACTCTACACAGGATAAATATCCTTCTTTCTAAGACCCAGCTGTTTTAATCAAACTTTAAGAATAACTTATATAAAAACTATATTGCTCTGCAACAAAGCAATTCACCAAATAAATTGGCATCTATCATCAGTTCTTGCTTAATGTAAGTTAAACAGACCTCCCCCATCCTTTGTGGAGTGAGCCTTGCCCCCGGCAGAGAGCTTCAGGGTCCAGAACAGAGGACTGCACAGTGATGCTACTGCTACAGCCTGAACAGGCAGGAAAAATAGATTTTTTCCAACATGAAATTAAATAAAGCAAGAACTGTTTGCTTTTACTTTCACATTAATTTAGTAAAGAGCCCATTACAGAAAAGATAAATCTAAAAAGACAGGCCAGGGAGAGGTCTGCTAAGCAGTCAAAGTCTTAAATCCCCAAAGATAAAAATTTCTTTAAGGGATGTTGGGAACATTGTGATCTTAATCCCTTGGCAAATTCTCCTAATGATTAAAAAAACAACAACAACAATAAAGTAGACACACCAGTAATATTAAAATAAAAACTAAACATGTCAAATTTTGTTTAATAATTCCTAGCAATAAATGGGAATATAATTTATTTTAAAAACCTCAATTAATTAGTTCAACTATAATCTATTACCATAATACTAAGAAAAAATACATATACACTAACCTGATTAGCAGCACCATCTCCATACAAAGTCAAACAAATCTCATCTTTTTCATTGTACTTACAGGCGAGGGCAATACCAGCTCCTAGAGGTACCTAAAATTAAGAGCAGAACTAGAGCAAACTATGAGAAGGAATTAATGTCTGAAATACACATGGTAAATATTGTTTGGGGTTTTTCTTTTGACCCCATTAAAATAATTTTCAGAAAATGAAGGAAACACAAGTAAATGCAATGTCAGGTTTTTTCTTAAGTATTACATTGTGACTGTTAACAGAAATTATAATAAACACCTTACAGACACAACTAAAAATTATTAGATGTTGGATAGCTAGATAGTGCAGTAGACCGAGAAATGGCTATGGAGTCAAAAGGACCCGAGTTTAAATTCAGTCTAAGATATTTCATTTATTAGCTGTGAGACCCTGGGCAAGTCACTTAACCCCAAATGCTTCACTCGTCTCTCCAAATTAGTGATTAGCCATCACTTCTTGATTATTTAGACTCATTGGTGAGAAGAGAGTATAAAATAGTAAGATTAGTTCAACAATCATTTATAAATATCTGGAAATATAAGCAGATCTATTCATTAATCATTAAAGCAATATCTTTAAAGCCATTTCTTTATCTCTTCCCTACCCCCTCCTATCTAGTAGATTCTGACTACCAGTAAAGAAATCTCAGGTTTCTGTGATTAATTTAAAGCAGATAGTAACTGAAATGCAAATCAAGGGTTGACTTCAAGGCCTATCTAAGGAAGAGCTTTGCTATTTAAAGTATCATAAGATTCATTTATTTCCAAATCACTTTTTTTTTTTTTTTGCAAACAACAACAAAAAAAACCCTGAAGTTTTAAATGGCTTGCTTCAAAGCCACAAATGGCAGAAGTGAGATTAAAATCAAGGTCCTGACTCCAAAGCCAAGAAATCAATCAATCATGAACATTCAGTAAATGCTTATTTTGTATGTTTGAAGAGATAAAGGCAAAAGTGAAATAATCTATGTCTTCAAGGAACTTAGATGGCAATGGGAAGATAACATGACACTTGATTATATATAACATACACAAAGCAGGGTGAAGAGAAGATGTCCTAATGGCTGAGAGGCGGATGATGGAGAAGGTAGGTTTGAGACAAAGCATTTCAGATATGGGAGGGAGCAAGAATTTATCAAACACTATGTGCCAGGCAGTGTGTGAAGCACTTTACAAATATCTTATTTGATTCTCACAATAATCCTGTGAGGTAGGTTTGTTATTATCCCCATTTCACATATAAGGAAACGGACACTTAGTAAGTGTCTTGAGGCTGGATTGGAGCTTGGATCTTGACTCCAGGTCCAGTGCTTGATCAACTGAGCCAAGAACTCTCTGGGAATCAGCCATTATGAGAAAGCAGTAAGAGGGAGTGGAGCAGCAAACAGGCCATGGGGCAGGTGGAATCGGGCTATAAAGAGCACAATTTCTATTTGATTAAAGAATGGTAAAAGAGAGATTGTGGAGAAGAAATAATGAGGAATGAATGAATAGTTTCAGTCAGGGAGACTGAAAAGGAGATATGATATGTGTACATGGCATGACAACATATGATACAGTGATCAAAAAGAGGCTGTTCTATGAAGACCTCAAAGGCAAATTTTCTTTTTGAAAAGTCGCATGTCCAGATCAGGCCTAGGAAGCAGCTATAGGATTCTGTTCTTCCATCCACCCCAGAATACCTGAGCTCCAACAATGCCATTGCCGCCGTAGAAGTTCTTGGCGTACATGTGCATAGATCCTCCCTTTCCTTTAGCACATCCCCCTCTTCTTCCTACAAGTGAAAAATACAATTATCTTCACAAGGTTCCATTCTTTAGAAATCTAAGTTTAATTCCACTTATTCAGCACTTGCCTATTTCTCTTTAAACTCAACCACTCAACACCAATTCCCTGCTAAGAGTGGGACCTTCTATTCCCTGGCCATTCTCTGCATCTTCTACCTCCCAAGGTGCCCAGACTGCTATGAATTTACACTGATTCCAGATTCCACCTATTTTCTCTTTGTTCATACTCATCTTTTAGAGTCACAGTGACAAGAAAAGTATTAACACAGGAAACAGAAGTAGGATTTCCAGGGGTCATTTATGATCATTTAAGAGAGAACTAATTTTAAGTTGGACTTCCAAGCAATCCTGCAATGTACCAAAGGAGACAATTTGTCGTGTCTGTCTCTTCATAATCCCATAATACAAAGAGCATCAGGCTCTTCAACTTGAGGGGCTCATCTTCCAATGTCATGTCTTTTTTAGAATTTTAATACTATCCACTGGATTTTCCTGGCAAAGTCAAAACTAGGAAGGTTTGCTATTTCCTTCTCCAAAACAGACATTTAGCCTTTTCTACTTTATCTTGTCAGTTACCAAAGGATAAAGCAAAGTATAATAAATAAAACGATTTAATTTGAATCTAAGTGTATAAAAGAGCTAGTCTCAGAGGCAGGAAGATGAGGTCCCATCTGACATATATATATATATACATTGACTGTGGGATCCTAGCAAAGTCAATCAACCCAAAGACTGCTCTAGCTTCTCTAAAGCTGAGAGATGCAAAGAAGGTGTTAATCTGTATGAGTAGAGGAAGAATCACACTTTTGGTACCTAAACCTTAATATTCCAAGTCATCTGTAATTTTTTCAGGTTGGTGCAGTGTAAAATGGGCTATAATAAGACTCAAAAGACTTGTGCTCAAAGCCATTGTGCTCCATATTATGGCATGAGATTTGGGCCAAGTTACCTATCTCCCTTCTTTCTCCCTAAACCCCTTAGATTGTCCATCTAGAAAATGAGGTGGCTGGACATAATGATCTCCACGGATTCTTCCAGCTCTGAATCTATGACACTATGAGATTGCCCTTATGTGCACCCTGACCCACAGGTTGTGTATGATCTAAAACTTGTTGGCTAGGTAACAACATTTGCCAGGACATCGCTCAGAGGCTTCTTAGCCAGTCAGGCCCAGTAAGGCACAGATTTTAAGAGTCTCAGATATTTGCCAAAATATGGTATTAGAGGACATTATTCAATTTTTGCTATTAAAACTTTGACACTGTGTCACCAATTCCTATTTTGGGAATAAAATTAGGACACTGTTAAAGCCTTCAGTTTATTAATATGCAGGGCAAGATAAGATGATATAAATCACACACACATGCAAATATACCCATTCCCACTTCAAAGAACCTTACCTTGTAACAAAGTATTTTGCTTTTAAAGAAAAAGTTTCTGATATCCAGTCTTCTAACAATCATTTCATAGGGAAAAAACATAAAAGCTGGGACTTTATGATAATTATTTCAAAACTTATCCTTTCACAAAAAACAAACCTGTAAGCTCTGCCAAAATTTCTCGAACAGGAAGTCCACGAGTATATGTAAAGCCATGAGCTCGATAGGCTGTAATAACATGATCTGTAGGATTTATGCCAGCTTCAAGCCCCATACAACAAGCTTCCTGTGTTAAAGAAAAAAGGGATCACCAAGGAATTTTTAAAACATTTAGCTCTTATCTAGGTAAATAGAATAACTAGTTTACAAGGATTTAAAACATACAATGGCAGAACACAAAATTTTTCTTTTATAAACTAAGCTCTGTCCCTTCAAAAGATACCCTTTTTGCCCCTTCCCCCCATGCTGAGCTGATCATACTAAAATTATGTAAGCAAACTCAATATAGTTCTTAAAACAAGTGGAGTATGGAAAGAGGACTAACAATGTCCATAAATAAAAAATTCTCAAACCGACAAAACTGAGGAGTTGAGCACTTTCAAATTAAACAAGTATAAAACAAGGTTTTAAAAAAAAAACACCTCCTTCACTTCTGCCTCAATTCAAAGTACATTAGTTGATATCCCCATTAGATTATACAAAGCTTGAAAGCTTCAAAAGTACAGATACATTTCAGGATAGTTCTATATTCACACAATATTCCTACCCTATTAGAAATTAGTACAGGTAAGGGGAAAAAAAAGCAAAGACCTGTATGTATAAGGTAAGTCTTGACCACACTCCCAAACATCCTTAGGTTGAAGGAGAAACAAACAAAAAATTTGGCAGAAATTATGGAAATTTGGTACTAAATAATTATATAACTAAAAAATTATATAAATATACTGATTTCTAGTTTGCATTATATATTGTAAAAAGTTATTACTTTTTTATGCATACATATTTACACAATTATCTTGCTGCACAAGAAAAATCCAATCAAACGGAAAAAAAAAAGAGAATGTAAAATGCTATCTTGTGCTCCATATTCAGTTCCCACAGTCCTCTCTCTGAATATAGATGTCTCTCTTCATAACAAGATCATTGGTGGCCTGATGGTGGCCATGTCCATTAGAATTGATCACCGTATATTCTTGTTGCCATATACAATGATATAGTTCTGTTTCATTTCACTTAGCAAAAAGATATTACTTAAAAAAAAAAAAAAAAGTTCCCTATAGTTCTTTATATACTATATTAACAAGTTTCCTACTATTTGGTTTTTGGTTCAGTTGCACTGTCTACTGACTGACTTGAATTGAGCTACATTTTTGTCAGTCTTTTTTTTCTTTTTCAAAACAGTTAAATAAATAACAAATCAGTTTCTTAGTTTTTCTAAAGAAGGCAAAAATACCTGGCTCAATAATTAGTACCATGAAATTGCTAACTTATTAACTCCAGGTGCTATTTGATTCATTTACTCTGACTAAAAGACCATTCCACATGAATTATTGAATTCACAAGTTAACAGATCCTTATCTCAAACCTTTAACACTTATTTATAATTCTTAAAATTCAACCTTTTACAAACATAGATAACAATATCCAAATGCCACATTCTTACCAAATTTCTACTCACCTGTCCATCATACAAGTGGCAAAACCCACGGATAATCTTTTGCTTATATAGCTGGTCTGCTTTCAATTCCATCCGACGGACAGTCTGCATGATCTTATAGTATTTGAGTCCTTCCTCTCTAGTGAGAACTGCTGTGGTGGGAGGGCCTTCCTCAAGCCGATGAATGTCACATTTCTGGAAATTTCATTATTCCAATGAAAATACTGCCAACATGTTCTAAAATTTATCTCAATCATCTCAATCATATAAACAGCCAAGTAGCTTCTCTCAAAATGTTTCACAGTACTTCTGATCTCCTGTTTTTCTAAAACTGAACTTAAAAGTAGTTTAGCTCTTTAGAAGGAAAAGTGATCTCCCAAATGCAACTTTTACCTAAGAATATTGAGTTGTTCATTGACTGTCAAGGAAACATTCATAGAAATGTAATCATTTTTTTCATCAAATCAAATACCAAAATTTGTTATTGTGAATTCATTTTGACTATTTAGCCACTCATTTGTCCTACCTAAAAATAAGGAGAATAAATTATAATCTTAACTAGGAGCAAACTTTTTGAACCATCATTTCCCAAAATGAAAAAGAAGCTAATAGATTACGTTAACTCATTTACCCACCATTTATCAAATATCTTCTCTATGAGGTATACATGCTAATCAAATAACCATACCAATAATAAAAAAATAGGCTCAAAAATTCAAAAAGATACAGCAAAGCATCTTCCTTACCTTAATATCAAAGGTAGCATCATTTGCAAAGTTACGGGATGCCAGTAGCACTCTTCCAACCTTCAAAACAAATGTAATAAGTTTACTTTTTTGCAAGGCTGAAAAAGTAGTGAAATCTGAAAAGGTTGATCTTTTATTATTATTATATCTATGCTAACGTTGCCTGCTTCAACAACTGGCTAGGACTACAAAGTGCTTAGGGTACTGTTACCAAATCATTTATGAAATCAGTAATATTTTTATGTTATTTGTGAATTGAATTTCTAGAATAATTACACAAATTTTATCAGTGGAAGACCTCAGGAATCATAAAAAGTGAGGGTTCTCAAGGCAATGATAACTTTTCCAATCAATGCCAACTCCCCTCCTCCCCTTTCCCCTATACCTTACTTATCCTATTAAATGGAGTTTAAGATTAGATCAGGTGCTCTCTGCATTCCTTCCCTCTCTAAACATTTTCTTTGTTGGATATTCAAAATCTCACAAGCGAGTTAAAGTTAGCTATGTTTGCCTACTAATTGTTTTTATAACAAATTATATAGAATATTTGTATTAGTACAAAATGAAAGAAAACTGCTTAAATTAGTTCATTTTCAATTAACAATCATGTTAATTTAGAAAAGTCAAAGATTATATTTACTAGAATGTAAGAGTAGTTTTAAGAAAGTTCAAAGAGGAAAGCAGTACTTAGAAGGTAAGAAGCTACAAATGAAGTCTGTGTGAATCTATTTCTGATCAGCAAATTATTTTAAAACAAATGTAATCTGACCACTTAGTTTCTCTAAATAAGCATAAAACATTTTCCCTTTGAGACTTATTTGATAAGACATATAAGCAAATTACAAAATTTGTTAAAAATCCAACTTGTGAAAAATTCATTTCAGGTAAAAAAAAAGGGAAATTAAAAAAAAATTCAAAATCCTAAAGATTGATCTACTTCTCTCCAGTTTTCACTAATTAAGAAATGGAGAATTAAATATAAGTTAGACCTCATGCAGATTAACAATTTTTTTCCTATAAAAAAGATAAATCAAAATTAAACAGATTTAATTAAAACCAGTCTTGTAAATGATTCCGCTTTTATCTGAGTGTAATTTGATGTTGAGATTAATTATTAAGTACCTTGTAAAAGGTCATAACTAGTCAAAATAAATCCAGAAATTTGCTTAATATACAAGCAATCTGTTCTAGCTCTACAACTAGGTGATTTAGTTTTAGTGAAAGATCTAAGGTGGGCACAGTGAGTGTGTGGAAGTAGCAGTACTGGAAATGCCTGTAGCTTCCAGGAATACCTTTGCCAGGCCAGAAGGACTTTTCCCTCCTCCATACTTAAAATGCCAGAAGCATTGGGAAAGTAGAGATGTTTCCACAAATTGCCCCTAAATAGAAATGGTAAAACTTTGGAGATTTGAAGGGAACTATCTGTCCTTTTAAATTAATGATAAATTACTAACAATCAAACATCAAAGTGAATTTAAAGTACTTTGTTTTAAGGTGTATTGATATAAAATGTTATACCTAAGCTAGTTTATCAAGCCAGGATTTGGAAACCACTACTATTTTCCACATTAAAATGAATTCCTTTTAAAAATAGAGAAAGTACCTAGAAATTTTTTTTTTTAAATCTACATTTTGCATTAGGAAAATATTGTCTGTCTCTTGAAAAATCTAATAACTGATATTATGACAACAGTTTGTAGGAAATCTTCCATTCAAGTCTTATTTTCATGCCTCTCATGGCATATAGGTGAGCAATCACAGACTCTTTGAAGTCTAGCCAACTGAATAAAAGCAATTTATTGACTTCAAATAATAGACTTCAAAAAGTCTAGTACACGCAGTTAAAACTACTCTAAGACTTTGGGGACACCCTATATAATAAACATTTCCCTTAAATTCATGTCTTTAATTTCAAATCAGTATATTTAACTATATAACCTATCTGTAGGATTTTTCATTAAATCATGTTGATGGAGCAGAATTAAATCATATTTTTAGTCTAGTCAATGAAATTTAGTGCAAATAAATGTAAATTCCATAAGTATTTGATTAAAAAAAAAAAAAGAAGCTACACCAGTACAAAACAGAAAAGATAGTTCTGAATTTAATTTATTTTTTGGTCATATTTACCTAATTCTTAGACAGAAAGATCCACACTATTATAGTAATATTACCTATTTCTACCTGTAATTTATTTAACTTTTCCTTTAAAAATTCAGAGGTTATAGCATTTGGCATTTTAGGTTTAGTACTGAAATTATTTCATTTCTTATGATACTTTTAATTAAATCTATTAAAATAAATTAAATTAAGTCACTTTTGCTATCCTTGCCTTTTTTTTTTTTGCCATCAGTTGAAACAAATTCTATTCTAACCTTTATTTTAATTGTGTATTTCTCATTTTTAAAAGTTTCTCATAAAAACATATTGCTGGATTATTCTGGTTTTTAATCCACTATTTCCAATTTATGGATGGGTTTATCCTACCCACATTAAAAGTAACAATTACTAGTTATGTATTTCTCTCCACTATACTTTTCCTCTCTATTATCTTTTTCACCCTTTCTTTTTATGCTATCCCTCTCCTAACAATTCTGATTTGCTTCTAAGTACTATCAGCCCCCCCTTTAAAAAAATTCCCTTCCCCATATCTTCTTCCCACCCCAATGTCAAGAGAAAAAAAAAATTTTTTTAAAATTGGTATCTTACCTCACTAGCAGCTCCCTAAAGTAGCAGTTGGGGAAAAAATAAGAATTTTAAAATTAATTATTTCACATAATGAAAAGTCTTAAAAAAAAAAAAAAAAGGGGGGGGGGAGGATGGAAAGGCTCCAACACCTTAGCTGTGAGTAGTACTGAATTTCTTGCTGAGGCAGCTGGGGTTAAGTGACCTATCCAGGGGTCTGAGCCACATTTAAACTCGGGTCCTCCTGACTTTAGGGCTGATGCTCTACCTACTGTGCCATCTAGCTGCCCTAATACAGAATTTCTTAAAGTAACCATAGTCCAAAAGGGCATTCTCAATATTAAAGCTAGCAAAAACAGGTTCAAAATGAAAACATTAAAAATCTCATCTAACAATAAAGCACTCCTATATAAAGTACACCTAAGTTCCCTTTTCAGTTCCATGGTGCTACTCTACTAGTAATAATTTAATAACATGTTCCCTAGGAGTTAATATTATTTATAAAAACTAAGTTAATATCACATACTGCTATATATCATTAACTCTGCATGCTTTGCTTTTAGAAACAACCATTATGGCTGAGCTATCAAATAGAAAAAACTTAATTTACATTAATGAAGGCAGTAAAAAATAAAGTAAAAGTAGAATGATAATTTTATCTATTCCACCCAGTTGCCCCCCTACCCACCCTGATCAATACAATCAGCATTTTATGAATAAGAAAACAAAAGAAGGGAAGGGAGAATAAAATACAGAATAGAATGTGACATACAGGGAGTGATCTATTCACAAGTAAAGGAACAGAATAAAATTCCCTCAAATAACTGGAACTTCTGGACTCCAACTATACCGGATAACATTAACAATTAATGCCACAGTACTTCAGTATGGGTCATAAACATTTTTCTACATTAGCCTCTACTTAATTTACTACCAAGATTTTAAAAGGCAGTTAAAAAAAACTTTTGGCAAATAAATATGTATACATCCCTGTTCCATTTATATCACCTATCCTTTACCCACAACAATTTTTCACAATATAAGTAAACTGGTTTACTAAAAAATGATGTGAGGCCAAGACAGAGTTTCTTTCTGGAAAGAAAAAAGCAAGCACTTTGCAAGATTTCAGTTCTCATTATCTCGATAACCTTCATATTTAACAATAAATACTTTTAACTAAAATTAACCAAAGAACTAAATCTGGAAATCTTTATTCACAAAGCCGAACTGATATTTGGAATCTTTTTTCTTTTTGATTTAAAATATCCTGTCACATATAGGAATATTTAGACAGACTACTTACAGATTGTGATAATTATCAGGACCCATAACTCAGTGAATGTAAATAATTGTTTTTTGACTAGAAACCTTAAGGGTCTTCCCCTTCCAGATGTTTTTTCCCCCCTTTGGATTAGGTAAAAGAGGCCATTCTTAGCCTCAATTCTTAGCAAGCTTGAATCATTTAATGGGTGAGGCCTCAAAGAGATTAAAGATTTTAACTAAAAATGGGCAAGATCTCCCTTTGTACCAGGGCCATCTTGAATCCAATTCTTCTGGCTACAGGGCCCAGAGGCTCTGGAAGGGACTCATTTAATCCAACTCATGTCCCTGCATCACCTCCCTGATATAATGGCCTTCTTTGAGAATGAAGGAAAAACAGTAACCTTGTCATGATTTCTATAACTAAATATTATATTCTCTTACATTCCTGGAATAAGCCAATCTTGGACAGATATAAAGACATTTTCCAGAGTTCAAATCTGTACATATAACTGGGAACTATTTGATGAAACAAATAAAAATATATTAAATTGTAGAGGAAAAACTAGCCAAAGTACTATCAAATAGAACCCATATGTGTTCTAGAACCATATTACAAACATTATACTAGATAATTACATTGATATTTTATAGGAGGTAGATTCCTATATACTAAAACTCAGATGTTTTATAATATTTGATATATATGTTTATGTGTGTGTGTGTGTCTCAGAAAAATCTTCCTGGGGAAGCTAGATGGCATAGTGGATAGAGCACTGGTCCTGGAGTCATGAGGTCCTGTGTTCAAATGCTGCCTCAAACACTTTTTACACTTAACTAGCTATTAGACTCTGAGCAAGTAATTTAACTCCAACTGACTTGAAAAATCTTCCTAATGTCTTAACTGAATTGGGAAAATGGCGAGGAGAGGTTTTGGTGAAAGAGCTATGTTCTTTCCTTTATCAAGGATCTCCTTAATTTCTACAATTCCACTAAAAAGTTTGCATCAAATAGACCAAATATAGGCTATTGAGATTAAGGCTATTTTGTGATAAAACCTCCCAATTCCTAGTAAATATTAATGTAAGAGAATAATCAACTGATATAGAGATAGGTATTAACTAATTTTTGATAGCAAAAATACACACTGCCAGCTTCATTGTTGACAATTATCATGAAGTTAACCTTTGTTAAAGAAGGTTTAAAATTAAACTTCTCAATCCAAGATACTGAATCAAGATAAAAGAATAAATGGCACTGTGCTTTTAAATATTTTTCCTTTAGTAGATTAAAATTTTATTTTCATTTTTCTTATATTGTTTCCTCATTGCAGAAAATTTAAATGCTCAGTACTAGTGTTAAAATAAGTAAAAACAATTTATAATTACTTACATTTAAATGATATTAAGACTTTCTGTTTATTCAAATATTAACATTGTGATTTTTAGTTTTCCAATTCATTTCAATCTGATACATAATCTAGTTTGTCATTAATTAATTGCTCTTTACTGGTCCTGGAATAGAACCCTTAGACACAGAGGAAAACCTCCAGTATAAGCTCTTCAGTAAATCTATGGAAGGACATGAACAAGAAATACATAGGATGAAAAGACTTGGATAGGTAGTAACTGGTGCTAATAGAGAAAGTACCCATAATTATAGCTCACTAAAACATTGAAGAACAAAACGGCTCCGAATACTAACAAGTAATTGTTTCAGTCCGGCCTAACTCTTCCTGATTCCATTTAAGGTCTTCTAAGCCAACCTGGCTTTCCCTTCTTCAGCTCATCTGACACATAATAAAACTGATTAAGTGACTAGCCCAGGATCAGAGCTAATAAAATGTTTGAGGCCAGATTTGGTTTCCCTGATTTTAGGCTGGTACTATCCACTGTACCTCTTAGCTGCTCTTAAGAAGCATGAAAGATGCTATTCTAAAAATATAAATAAAGAGCAAGAGTAAATTAGAGAAACATTAAAAGGAAATGCTGATGATTGCCATGCCTGTAATCTTTGTTCCTGGAATTGCAGAATAGACTTCCATTTCCTGGGCATCTGAACCAAGTCCATTAACACCACAAAACCAGAGTGCTACCTTGGGGAGTTGGGGAGAGCCAGCCTCCCTTCTAGATTTAGAAAGATCAAAGGTCCCCTGATGATCAGTGAATGGCTTTAACAATTCCAGCCTAGATAACGAGTTCTATAGAGACTCAGTTCCCCCCTCCCTCCCCAAAAGTAAATGTATATTTATAGTTATTTTAGGTAACATTTATCATTGATTCAAAGTCCTAGGGCTAGAAGAGACCTCAAAGACCATCTATAGCACAACTCTCATATTACAAATGAGAAATGCGAAGTCTAAGCATTCCAAGTGACTAGCCAAAGGGTAACAGTAGTGGATAAGGTGGGATCCCATCCCAGGTCCTCAGACTCCACAACCAATGGGTCCCTAAAGAGTCAAAAAAATATATGCAATAGTTTACCTTTCCCTTCCCCTGCATCATTTAAGACGGGTAAAGAAAAGTTGCGACCAGTTCCAACTGTTCAATGATGAAGGAAGCCATCTACACCCAGAGAGGACTGAGGGAACTGAGTGTGATTCACCACATAGCATTTTCACTCTTTTCCTTGTTTGCTTGCATTTTATTCTGCTTCTTTTTTTTACTGGTTTAATTTTTCTTGTGCAGCACGGATAATTATATAAACATGTATGCATATATGTTTAACATATATTGGACTACTTGCCATCTAGGGGAGAGTGTGGAAGAAGGGAGGAAAAATTGCAACACAGGGTTTTGCAAGGGCTAATGTTAAAGAATTATCCATGCATGTTTTAGAAAAATAAAAAGCTTTAAAATTTTTTTTTAAAAAAAAGGGTTGTGGATAAACTGGGGGAGATTTTCCCACACTCCAGTTTAATCTTTACTTATACAGTATTATTGGGAGCGGGGAGAAGAGTGTATATAGCAGAGAAATGGTTGCATCAAAACCCTAGGGGGATTACAAGGTATAGACTCAAATCCATACTTGTTTTTGGTTGCCCAGGTCTGCAATGCAATCTAGTTAAGTTCAAAGGTCACAAAATGGTTATCAGAATGAGTCCCAAACTAGTGATTTAGAACTCCACTAGCAGATTTCATCTTCAATTTTACTTATCCTAGCTTAAAAAAACAGAACAGTCCCCTTAGATCTATTTCCTTTTGAATTTGCTGCCAAGTAAGGGTAACCAAAGGAAAGAAGCAGCTGAAGAGTAAACTGAACTAATGAGAGCAAGATGACGGGCAAAAAAACACTAGCTCTAAAAAGTAAACAATAATATATGATCGAGACCAGGGTCCTCAAACTTTTTAAAAGGGGGCCAGTTCACTGTCCCTCAGACTGTTGGAGGCCGGACTACAGTAAAAACAAAAACTTTGGGCCTTTAAGTAAAGAAACTTCATAGCCCTGGATGAGGAGGATAAATGTTCTCCGCTGCTGCATCTGGCCCGCGGGCCGTAGTTTGAGGACCCCTGATCGAGACCATTTCAAGAGCTTTCAATGGATCTCTTCCAGCAGCCCCAGGAGAAAGGCTGGGGCCCTTCCGAGGAGGGTTGCCAACCACTCCGGAGGAAACTGCGAGAGGGGACCAGGGTAGAGACAGGGAGCCTAAATCGGAATCCTGAGAGCTTTCCCTATAGCCTTAATACTGCTTTTTTTTTTTTTAAACTAGCCACGGAAGGGGGAGCAGGGGGAGAATTCCCACGGTCCCTCGGCCTTCCATGCGTGGCTTTGCAAGAATCGGCCAGGTTCTCTGGGCGCCCCAGATCAGCTGCAGAACGCGAGGCTTAGGTGAAGCATGGAAGACTCCCGACCCCGCCGACCTTGCGCGCGGAAGAGTGGGTGTGGGACGGCGGGGCCCTTTAAACTCCGCAACGGGGCAGTGGAGGAGCGCGCAACCTTAGCAATCTCCCGGACCCGGGCCCTGGATGGGTTCAGCCGCCAGGGAGCGAGTGAAGGAAGGCGCAAAGCTAGAAGGGCGGCTCCCCTCCTTCCCACACCACCCGGGCCGGGCGGAGCCCCGTCCCGCAGGCCAGTCCTGCCCAAGCCGCCTTCTCCGAACTCACCGGTTTCTGGGAGGCGCCCGTCAGCACGCGGGAAACGACGGCGAGCATTTTTCGCATGGAGTGGGGGAGCCCGAGCGTGTGCGCGGCGGCGGCGGGGCTGTCGGGCAGAGGGAGCGGGAGACGCGCCGGAACGGACCGTGTCCGGAGTCTCCTTGAAAAGCAGGCAGCGGATCCGATGTCTTTTCTAGAGAGGATGAAGGGAAGGGGAGAAAAGGGAAGCGGAAGTGACGGGGCTGCGCATCCACGTTGCTGCGCATCCACGTTGCGCCACCGAGGCCACGGACCAATCCAAGGAGTCCCAGGAATTAGCTCCGCCCTCCAATTTTCCTTAGCAGGCTTAAATAAGGGAGGGGGGCGGGGCTTCGCTTCTCCTGGGAGGCAGTTTAAAGATATTAACGATTCCCTAAACTCGGATGAAATAAACAAGGAATCACTTCTTTGTCTTCGCTGATTTGTGGCTGCTTTCGTAAGGCTCCGAATTGTGTGTGGGGTGTGTTTTTGTGTCCGTGTGAGTTTTGTGTGTCCGCGAGTTCTGTTTAGGCCGGCTGAGAGGGAGGCAAGAAAAGATATTTCTAAGGGCTCTTCTCCCAGGAAAGCTTAATTCTTGCCAGGAGGGGAGCAGGAAGTTAGGAGCAGAAGCTGGCTATTTATTTCTCTACTCAAAGAGGGTAATTATTTATATTATTATATTATATTAATAATTATTCAATTATGTGCAACTTCGACGATTTGGGGTTTTCTTGGTAAACATACGGGAGGGGTTTGCCGTTTCCTTTTCCAGCTCATTTTGCAGATGAGGAAACTTGAGGCAAATGGAGTAGAGTGATTTGCCCAGGGTTGCACAGCTAGTAAGCATCTGAGAGCGAATTTGGACACGGGCATTTCCGGAAGTGAGGGGCTATGGAGCTACAGTTATATCTTTGCACTCCCTTAAATATTGTTAGTCTGTGACAATCAGTTTTTGGGTCCAATCTGCCCTTATGATTTCTGTCTTTATAAGGAAAGGAATGCGCTAAGTCCCATATCCAAGTAGCCAAGGCTTGACTCTCTTCCCTCATTCCACTTTTAACAAAAGTAGCAAAAAGCAAAACACAGTAATAGGAGAATACACACAGATATATGTATACATATGTATTATGTATGTATATGTGTGTATGTATACACACACATATATGCATACACATGTATTATGTATATATGTGTATATATCTACACATATATGCACACATGTATTATGTATGTGTATATACACATATATGCATGCATATGTGTTATATACATGCACACATATATGTAAACATATGTATTATGTATATATGTGTACATATGTATTATGCATGTATATGCGTGTATATATACACATATATGTATACACATGTATTATGTATATATGTGTGTATATATACACATTTATGTATACATATGTATTATGTATATGTATGTGTATATATATATATATATATACACACACATATGTATAGTAGATATGTACAGTAGATCAGCAGAGAAGCTATAAACACAGGGGGTAAATTCTATAACCCTGAAAAGCTAGGGTCTCTTGGGACCTGGCCACACCACCCTGAGTATCTCAGCATGCTCTCAGAGAACACAGATACAGCCATTGCTGTCCTGCTAGTGCCTCACTGCTGCCCCCTAAAGTCTGTAGAGGAAGTTTGGTAATACCATCCAGCCTCCTCCTCCCCCCATCAAAAAAAAAGCAGACTGCATTTGCTTTTTTTGTAAGTTTGTTTTCTTTGATACTTCTTTGACAAAATAAGCACAAAAATTAGAATGGGCTCTAACAATAGATAGCTTCTATATGGATAGAGAGCAGACTTTAAACCCTGAGGAGACTAAAAACAGACTGTCTCCAGATGAATCCCCAAAGGGGTATATGATTTGGTCCTCAACACACAAGACTTTGATAGAAGAAATGAAAAAGGCTCTTACAAGAGAGCTAGAAATAAAATGGGAAAAAGAAAGGGAAACTTGGTAAGAGAGTCTGGATAAGTCATCGCATTCATTTAAAGATAGAGTGGATAAAGAAATCAAATCCTTGAAAAACAGAATTAGTGAATTGGAAAAGGTAAACAATTCCAAGGAAAACAGAATCAGTGAATTGGAAAAAGAAAATAGCTCTCTAAAAATAAAATTGGTGAAATGGAAAAAAATTCCATAGAACAAAACAACTCACTTAAAAACTCAATTGGACAATTAGAAAAAGAAATAAAAAAGTGAGTGAAGAAAATAATTCATTAAAAATGAAAATTGAACAAGTGGAATTGAATGACTTGAGAAGACACCAAGAATCAGTCAAGCAAAACCAAAAAAAAAAAAAAAAGAAACAATGGGAAAAAAAATGTCAAATACCTTCTTGGGAAAACAACAGACCTGGAAAATAGATCTAGGAGAGTTGATCTGATAATTATTGGACTTCCTTCCTGAAAAATATGATGAAAAAAAAGAGCCTGGACACTATTTTCTAGGAAATTATCAAAGAGAACTGCCCAGATGTTATAGAAACAGAGGATAAAATAGACATTGAAAGAATTAATTGATCACCTATTGAAAGGGAGCTAAAATCAAAACACCAAGAAAAATAATGGCTAAATTCCAGAACTTTCAGGCCAAGGAAAAAATACTATAAGCTGCTAGAAAAAATCAATTTAAACATAGAGGAGCCACAATAAGGACTACTCAGGATCTAGCAGCGTCCACATTAAAGGATCAAAAGATCTGGAATCTGATATTCCAAAAGGCTAAGGAACTTGGTATGTAGCCAAGAATAATTTACCCAGCCAACATGAGCATTTTTTTTTCCAGGGAAGAAGATGGACATTCAATGAAATAGGTGAATTTCATCTATTTCTGATGAAAAAAGCAGAACTAAATAAAAATTTGATCTCCAAATATAGGACTTGAGAAACCTAAAAAGGTAAAAAGAAATCTTGGAAACTATATTTCTGTTATAAAGATACATAAAAAACACATGTATAATTTGTTCTAGAAACTAGAGATAGAAAGGAAATTGTACCAGAAAAAGGGTAAAGTGGGGGTACTACAGATCATGAAGAGGCAAAGGAAACCTATTATATCTGAGAGAAAGAAAGGAGGGGAATGATAATAGTGTGTATGTTCAACTCTTTTTGTACAGCAAAAAAACTGTTCGGACATGTATACATATATTGTATTTAACTTATACTTTAACATATTTAACATGTATTGGTCAACCTGGGGAAATGGGGTGGGGGTAAGGAGGGGAAAAATTGGAACAAAATTTGGTTTTGCAATTGTCAATGCTGAAAAATTACCCATGCATATAACTTGAAAGCTATTAAAAAAAAATCAGTGGTAACTATCCTGATCTCAGATAAAGCAAAAGCAAAAATAGATCTAATTAAAAGAGATAAGGAAGGGCACCAAATCTTGCTAAAGGGTAGCATAATGAAGCAATATCAATATTAAACATATATGCACCAAGTGGTGTAGCATCTAAATTCTTAAAAGAGAAATTAAGAGAGCTGCAAGAAGAAATAGACAGTAAAATTATAATAATGGGAGATCTCAACCTTGCACTCTTGCAATTAGATAAATCAAACCACAAAATAAATAAGAAAGAAGTCAAAGAGGTAAATAGAATACTAGAAAAGTTAGATAGGATAGATCTTTGGAGAAAACTAAATGGAAACAGAAAGGAGTATACTTTCTTCTCAGCAATTCATGGAACCTATACAAAAATTGACCATGTATTAGGATATAAAAACCTCAAATTCAAATGCAGAAAGGCAGAAATAGTAAATGTATCCTTTTCAGATCATGATGCAATGAAAATTACATTCAATAAAAAACCAGGGGAAAATAGACCAAAAAATAATTGGAAACTAAATAATCTCATACTAAAGAATGATTGGGTGAAACAGCAAATCATAGACATAATAACTTCACCCAAGAAAATGACAATAAAGAGACAATATACCAAAATGTGTGGGATGCAGCCAAAGAAGTAATAAGGGGAAATTTTATATCTCTAGAGGCCTACTTACATAAAATAGAGAAAGAAAAATAAAATCAATGAATTGGGCTTGCAACTAAAAATGCTAGAAAAGGAACAAATCAAAACTCCCCAGGCAAACACTAAACTTGAAATTCAAAAAATAAAAGGAGAGATCAATAAAATTGAAAGTAAAAAAACTATTGAATTAATAAAACTAAGAGTTGGTTCTATGAAAAAACGCACAAAATAGATAAACCCTTAGTAAATTTGATTAAAAAAAGGAAAGAGGAAAATCAAATTGTTAGTCTTAAAAATGAAAAGGGAGAACTCACCACTAATGGAGAGGAAATTAGAGCAATAATTAGGAGTCATTTTGCCCAGCTTTATGCCAATAAATTCAATAACTTAAATAAAATGAAAGAATACCTTCAAAAATATAGCTTGCTCAGATTAACAGAGGAAGAAGTAAATTGGTTGAACAGTCCCATCTTAGAAAAAGAAATAGAACAAGCTATTAATCAATTCTCTAAGAAAAAAACCCTAGGACCAGATGGATTTACATGTGAATTCTACCAAACATTTAAAGAACAATTAACTCCAATGCTATATAAACTATTTGAAAAAATAGTGATTGAAGGAGTCCTACCAAATTCCTTTTATGACACAGACATGGTACTGATACCTAAACCAGGTAGATTGAAAACAGAGAAAGAACAGTTATAGACCAATCTCCTTAATGAATATTGATGCTAAAATTTTAAATAAAATATTAGCAAAAAGATTACAGAAAACCATCCCCAGGATAATACACTATGGCCAAGTAGGATTTATACCAGGAATGCAGGGCTGGTTCAATATTAGGAAAACTATTAACATGATTGACTATATCAATAACTAAATTAACAAACACCATATAAACATCTCAATAGATTCAGAAAAAGCATTTGATAAAATCCAACATCTAATCCTAATAAAAACCCTTGAGAGCATAGGAATAAATGGACTTTTCCTTAAAATAGTCAGGAGCATCTATTTAAAACTGTCAGTAAGCATCATATGTAATGGGGATAAACTGGAACCTTTCCCAGTAAGATCAGGAATGAAACAAAGTTGCCCATGATCACCATTACTATTCATTATTGTATTAGAAACACTAGCTTTGGCGATAAGAGTTGAGAAAAAGATGAAAGGAATTAGAATAGGTAATGAGGAAACCAAATTATCACGGTTTGCAGATGATATGATGGTATACTTAGAGAACCCCAGAGATTCAACTAAAAGGCTATTAGAAATAATCCACAACTTTAGCAAAGTTGCAGGATACAAAATAAATCCACAGAAATCCTCAGCATTTTTATACATCACCAACAAAATCCAACAGCAAGAGATACAAAGAGAAATTCCATTCAAAATAACTGTTGATAGCATAAAATATTTGGGAATCTGTCTGCCAAAGGAAAGTCAGGAATTATATGAGCAAAACTACAAAACACTTTCCACACAAATAAAGTCAGAGTTAAACAATTGGAAAAATATTAAGTGCTCTTGGATAGGCTGAGCGAATATAATAAAGATGACAATACTACCTAAATTAATCTATTTATTTAGTGCTATACCAATCAGACTCCCAAGAAACTATTTTAATGACCTAGAAAAAATAATAACAAAATTCATTTGGAATAACAAAAGATCAAGAATTTCAAGGGAACTAATGAAAAAAAACTCAAATGAAGGCAGCCTAGTTGTACCTGATCTAAAACTATATTATAAAGCAGCAGTCACCAGAACCATTTGGTATTGGCTAAGAAATAGAATAGTTGATCAGTGGAATAGGTTAGGTTCACAGGATAAAGTAGTCAATAACTATAGCAATCTAGTGTTTGACAAACCCAAAGAACTTTCGGGATAAGAATTCACTATTTGACAAAAACAGCTGGGAAAACTAGAAATTAGTATGGCAGAACCCACATTTAACACCGTATGCCAATATAAGGTCAAAATGGGTTCATGATTTAGGCATAAAGAATGAGATTATAAATAAATTAGAGGAACATAGGATAGTTTACCTCTCAAACTTGTGGAGGAGGAAGGAATTTGTGACCAAAGAAGAACTAGAGATCATTATTGATCACAAAATAGAAAATTTTGGTTATATCAAATTAAAAAGCCTTTGTACAAACAAAACTAATGCAAACAAGATTAGAAGAGAAGCAACAAACTGGGAAAACATTTTTACAGTTAAAGATTCTGATAAAGGCCTCAATTCCAAAATATGTAGAGAATTGACTCTAATGTATAAGAAATGAAGCCATTTTCCAGTTGATAAATGGTCAAAGGATATGAACACACAATTTTCAGATGATGAAATTGAAACTATTTATATTCATATGAAAGGGTGTTCCAAATCACTATTGATCAGAGAAATGCAAATTAAGACAACTCTGAGATACCACTACATACCTGTCAGATTGGCTAAGACGACAGGAAAAAATAATGATGAATGTTAGAGGGGATGCCGAAAACTGGGACACTGATGCATTGTTGGTGGAGTTGTGAACAAATCCAACCATTCTGGAGAGCAATCTGGAATTATGCCCCAAAAGTTATCAAACTGTGCATACCCTTAGATCCAGCAGAGTTACTATTGGGCTTATATCTCAAAGAGATACTAAAAACGGGAAAGGGAGCTGTATGTGCCAAAATGTTTGTGGCAGCTCTTTTTGTAGTTGTTAGAAACTGGAAAACGAATGGATGCCCATCAACTGGAGAATGGTTGTGTAAATTGTGGTATATGAATGTTATGAAGTATTATTGTTCTGTAAGAAATGTTATCAGCAGGATGAATACAGAGAGGCTTGGAAAGACCTGAACTGATGCTGAGTGAAATGAGCAGAGATCGTTACACACTTCAACAATACTGTATGAGGATGTATTCTGATGGAAGTGTATGTCTTCAACAAAGAGAAGATCTAACTCAGTTCCAGTTAATCAATGATTGACAGAATCAGCTACATCCAGAGAAGGAACACTGGGAAATGAATGTGAACTATTTGCATTTTTATTTTTCTTCCCAGGTTATTTTTACCTTCTGAATCCAATTCTTCTTGTGCAACAAGAGAATTGTATGGATCTGCACACATATATTGTATCTAGGATATATTATAACATTTTTAACATGTATAAGACTGCCTGCCATCTAGGGGAGGGGGTAGAGGGAGGGAAGGGAAAAGTCGGAACAGAAGTGAGTACAAGGGATAATGTTGTAAAAAAATTACCCATGCATATGTTCTGTCAATAAAGAGTTATAATAAAAAAGCTAAGGCTTTTTTCCTCCTAACACTCCTACAACTTTAATTATTTCTCTATATTTCTGTAGCCCCAATTTGGCTAGTGTGGGTCCACAGAAAAAGATGTCTTATAAGCTTCTCCTTTTTTTTCTAACCTACAATCCCTAATAATAAAAGATAATTTCCCACAGAAATCCTAAGGTGAGAAGTAAAGTTAATAAATCTTCCCCAGTGTTCCTTTTTGTTGGGGTCCCCAGCTAGTGCAGACCTGCTGACACCAGCTGGTGTCTGAGCACTTACCCAATTATTGTCGCCTCTCTGACCTTTGGACATCTCCTGATTTGACAGAGCAGTTCTGACACCTTTAATGCAGTTAACGTACCACTGATACAAAGTTGGACTGTTTTGCATGCCTTGGAGACTGACAGGATGAATTATTGTGTTCATTGAAACTGTACAACCTGTGGGGGGAGTTTTAACTGATGCTTGCTGTAAGAAAGCCACAAGAAGGTTTTCAAGCCTGTCTATCCAATCTGTTGCTCCTTCTCCCTTATATTTGGACTCTCTAGTTTCTGTTGAAATCTTTGGAGTGCTGGGAATGAGATACTCATACCTTGGCAGTAATGGATACAATCGTGCCAGAGGGGGAGGAAAAGGTGAAGCCGGAGACAAGCTTTCTAACTCTGGCTCTGCCTCTGTTTCCTCCCCACCCAGGGATCCTCCAGTCTGGCATTATGTACTCAGTGTAAGGGGACAACGGACAGGGCCTTTAAGAGCTACTCTGATTATCCCAAAGAGCATAAAATCTGTGTTCTCTAAGACACCAGGAGTTATGTCCTCATAAGAAATCATTTCATACCCTACAGTGTCAATTTTGTCAGGATCAAGTCCCATATATTCCAACCACAGAGACACTATTAGAAGGATTTTTACAAATTTATTGCATTGTTTAAGATGTACTATGATGTGTCTCTGTTCAGCCAATTTATATACCGCTTACTGTACACATCAACAGTCAAGGGTGTCACTAAAGGGAAACTGAAATCAGATCCCATCCCATAGCACATCCCTGGCCTCAACTGCCCCACTTAGCTTAGGCTAAATGGCTTCTGTCTCTGGGTGCCCAAAACCTGGATTCCCCTAACTCAAGTCCCTGTTTGAGGGCGCCAGTTGTTGGGGTCCCCAGCTAGTACACACCTGCTGACACCAGCTGGTGTCTGAGCATTTATCCCAATTATTGTCGCCTCTATGACCTTCTGAAGACGGAAGTCTCCAGATATGACAGAGTAGTTCTGACACCCTTAATGCAGTTAAAGAAGCTTCATTACTTGGTTACATCATCTTGTCTCTCCTAACTTTCTCTCCCTCTTCTATCCTATACTTATATCCCTCTCACCTGCCCTTGCCAATGTGCCCCAACAAGAAGTATGTGTTTAGCTTGTATATCAGGAGCCCAACTCCTGAGGCGGTGGGGGCAATCTCGATTTTGGTGCATGCTCGATGCCTGTCCTGGCATGTCTACAGGGTGTGTACCCCGGACCTGTAGCCAATGAAGCAGAACTCATACCCGAGGCCTCAACATCCATTCCCAAGAGTGAGCTGACAGAAATCCAACCAGCCAAAGATTACAAGGGTCAAGTTTGCATAAGACTTGTCTTTGCACAGACTTGTTGCCTATACAAATGGGGCATTATATGCAAGGTATATGATGAAGGGTCTCAAGATTAATGCAGACTCTTGTTATTCTGTTCCCTAGTATTCTTGTTGCTAGGTTCCTAGCACTTTTTCACTATAATTTATAGTTTTTCTGGATGGCTGCATTTTACATCTTTTAAGATGACAGAATCTAACTCATAGCACATTCAGAATTCAAACATTCTGAATTTTGCAAAGACATAAATACAGATGAGACAGGTAAAGAAAAGAAGAAAAAAAAAAAAAAGAAGAGCACATAGCTGATAGCTGGATGTGAATTTAAAAGAGAAGAGTTCACAATCCATAGCCAGACATGCACTCACTGATTTAAATCATGAATCATGCAGAGAAAAAGAGAAAGTCATGAGTCTCATCAGAGTGATCTGGAAAGAACAGGGTCAAGAAAGGGACCCTGTAATGTTCCTCACAAAGAAAGTCAAGCTCAATCAAAGGTTATCTAGAGGATTTGAGCAGGAAAGGGCAGTGAACTACCAGATGAAGGAGGGTCAGATTTTGGAGAAATAAGTCTCCAGTGGCACATACTCCACCCCACTAGTACTAGAGAATCTACTTGATTGTGTTCTGTGTTATATTTTACTTCTAAAACCAATTAATGTCAACTGAACTAGAACTAGCCTCTAAACTATAGGTAATTGGAGTCAAACAGACAGAGTGGGCTAGAATCAGGGAAGTCAAAATACAAAGTTTAATTAATTTCAGAGTGAGGAAAATGATGTTTACCTCCAAGCAGGCTCTTGAACCTCCCCCATCAACTTTACCTTTCTGGATGGAGTGAGGAGGAGGAGGAGGATTGGGAAGGGCAGTGATATCACCAACACCTTCCCCTCAGCACTCACTCCCAACCCCCTCACCCCTTATGACTTGATTGCAAAAGGCACTATTTAAAGCCAAAGAGACAGGACAGAATACAGCTGATTTGAGAATAGAAACTTATCCTGTGATTGAACAGCTTAATTCTTCAGGTCAAGAAAAAAGAAAATACACTCCCCCCCCCCCAATTTTATTTATTTATTTATTTCACTATTATAGCTTTTTATTATTTTTTTATTTTATTTTTTTTTTATTTAATAGCCTTTTATTTACAGGTTATATGCATGGGTAACTTTACAGCATTAACAATTGCCAAACCTCTTGTTCCAATTTTTCACCTCTTACCCCCCAACCCCTATCCCTCCCCTAGATGGCAGGATGACCAGTAGATGTTAAATACATTAAAATATAAATTAGATACACAATAAGTATACATGACCAAAACATTATTTTGTATAGCTTTTTATTTACAAGATATATTTATAGGTAATTTTTCAGCATTGACAGTTGCAAATCCTTTTGTTCCAACTTTTCCTCTCCTTCCCCTCACCCCTTCCCCCAGATGGCAGGTTGACCAATATATGTTAAATACCTTAAAGTATAAATTAAATACAATATATGTATACATGTCCAAACAGTTATTTTGCTGTACAAAAAGAATCGGACTTTGAAATAGTGTACAATTACCCTGTGAAGGAAATCAAAAATGCAGGTGGACAAAAATAGAGGGATTGGGAATTCTATATAGTGGTCCATAGTCATCTCCCAGAGTTCTTTCCCTGGGATTATACAATCCATCAGCCAGGAAGCAACCTGATGGGAGAAAGGGATTACAATTGGAGAGAATAGAGTTATATGCAGTTGGGTCTATTGAGATACCCTCTGGAGAAGTGAAATCTGTTCCTCTCCAGCCTATGGATCCCTTGCCTCCAGGCACAGTAGGCATGACCATTTCACTTCCTAAGAATACTTACAAAATATGTCCATCCATACACTGATGCAGGAAACTGGGGATTGTGCAAATAATATCCCAGTCACTAATATAGGTAGACAATGTGTGACTTATCAATCAGGAGAAGTAGTAGCATCAGGTTTACTGGTACAGACTCCTAATAGACAATCTGGTGATAGTTGCCCAGATTTTGACTCCCAGCAACAGAATCTAAGAATATTCTAGACAGCAGCTGTGACAACTGACTGTCCTATGCTCACTATCTATATAAATGGCATAACATTAGAATGATTGGTAGACACAGGTGCAGATTGTACAGTCATTAAGAGGTGCCAGCTGACCTAATCAGTGGCCAAAGATTAAAGCAGACACCTACATGTCTGGCGTAGGAGGATAAATAGTAGTTGAAGTTAGTGTTACCCCTTTGAGATGGACATTTGAAGGTAAAACAAGACATTTTATTCCTTTTGTAGTTGAAAAGATCCCTATCAATCTGTGGGAAAGAGACATTTTACAACAATTAGGATTAAAAATGAGTACTTCAGTTTTTTAGGCAGGGCTGCTGTTGAAGTCCTGCTTGTACTCTGACCCATTCCTATTCAATGTAAAACTGATACACCAGTGTGGATAGAACAGTGGCCCTTTGCAAGTGAAAAAATTCAGGCCTTATTAGATATAGTACAGGAGCAACTTGACCAAGGACACTCACAACCTTTTCTAAGTCCTTGGAATTCCCGTGTATTTATTGTAAAAAAAGAAATCTGGAAAATGGAGGATGTTGACTGATTTAAGAAAGGTAAATGAACAGATGGAAACTATGGGAACTCTTCAGCCTGGACTTCCATCTCCTACTCAATTGCCTAGAGAATGGCCTCTTTTGGTTATAGACATTAAGGATTGTTTCTTTTCTATCCCTCAGGATAAGGAGGATATGAAAAGATTTGCCTTTTTAGTGCCCAGCGTTAGTTTAGCTGAGCCTTATAAAAGATATGAATGGATAGTTTTGCCACAGGGAATGAAAAATAGCCCTACTATGTGCCAAATGTATGTTGCTGCTGCTCTTACTCCAGTAAGAAAAGCATTTCCAAAAGTTATATTATTACATTACATGGATGATATATTGGGATGTGCACCCGAGGAACAAATGTTAGCAGCATGTCTACAAAAGACCATAGAAACATTAAGGAACTACAAATTGCATATAGCTCCAGAAAAAAATCAAAGACATGCTCCTCTTCAATATTTAGGATATGAAGTATATCCTAAGGTGTAAAGACTGAATTAGCACCCTGGATACCTTAGAATCAGCCGGAATCAGGATAAGCAAAAGTCCTTGGTCTTTGTTCTTGGTCTTTAGGGATAGAAGTGAATTGGATGGATGCAGAATCTCCACCACCTCTCCTCTTCGTCTCCTGCCCAAAAGTGACTCTGGCTAGTCTTACTCCACCCCCTAGTCCCTCCTACAATTCTCTGTATACACCAATTATCGAGCCAGCTCAGAATAGTGGGAAGGGCCATTTTCCAAGCATATACTAATAGAATATTGTCTAATTGGTAATTAGTCTTAAATACTCAGTTGTCTGACCTCAGTGCATCAAGTCAAGAGTTTCAGCCCTTTACATCAAGGTGTTTACAGTATAAAAATGTTTCTTAAGAACAGAGAAGCTAAACACCTTTAATAACTTTCAAAAATTGATAGGAGATATCTAATGGATGTATCCAATGTTAGGCTTAACAACCTATCAATTGCAACCATTACATGACATTTTAAGGGGAGACAGTGCTTTAAACTTACCACATTAGCTTAGACGAGAAGCTCAAGAGGCTTTGAGAGAAATTGAACTGGCTTTATCAAATCACTCTTTGAATGAAAGAATCATTCAAAAACCCTTGGAAATATCAATTTTTGCTACAAAAGAGGCACCTACAGCAGTCCTTCATCAAGGAGACAGTGTGATAGAATAGGTGAATCTCCCAGCACAACAAGAATAAAACCTTACTCCTTACCCAGCGCTTGTGGCTAGAATTTTATAAAAGTCATTAAGCGAGTAGTACAATTATTTAGGATAAGACCTGAGAAGATATACATCTTTTATATCAATACACAAATTAATGTATGCTGTGAAACCATCCCAGAGTGGCAAATTTTATTGGCCACAGCTCCAAATTTTACACATGGTTCTCCATTAAAGATAATCCGACCTTACATAATTGGCAATGGATTCTTGAAGAAAGGTTTCTAAAGTTCCTCTTGAAGGACCAACTATCTTTACAGATGCATCCAAACATAACATTTATGCTGTATACTCTTGTGACTTAACTATAAAGGGAGTAGTCAGAACTCCTTTTCAGTCTACTCAGCAGAATGAATTGTATGCAATCATGCTAGCTCTTAATTATTATCCAGGGGATGTAAATATAATAGCTAATTCAGCTTATTTAGTACGCGTAGTACAAAGAATTGCCACAGCCCAAATAAAATTTCTAGCTTCTAATATATATCAGCTCTTTAAGGAACTTCAAGAGCAAGTGAGAAAGAATCCAGGTAAGATTTATGTCCACTCACATAGTGCACTTCCAGGTCCTATTTTTGATGGAAATTCAAAGGCAGATAGCCTTCTGACCATGTTAGCCAATGATCCTTTACTTCAGACAGCCCAAGAATCTCATTCTAAATACCATCAGGCTGCTCGAGCTTTATGTTTGCAATTTGGGATAACAAGAGAGGAAGCTAGGAGCATAGTAAAAGCCTGTACAGCTTGTCTTCCCTTCCACGCTTCTACAATCCCTCCAGAAAAGAACCCTTGTGGTTTGAGACCCAATGAAATTTGGCAAGTGGATGTGACCCATTATAAATCTTTTGATCATCTGTCTTTTATCCATGTTGTAGTAGATACCTTTTCAGGATTCACTTTTGTGATACCAGCAGCAAAAGAGATAGCCTGAGTAGTCACTGAATTCCTTAGTATACAAGATTTTGCAATCATGGGTGTGCCACAAGCAATAAAAACAGATGGCAAATGATCCAATATATGTTATACATGTTAAAATTGATGTTAAATCCAATATATATATATATGTAAACATATTTGCACAATTCTCTTGTTGCAAAGAAAAATCAGATCAAAAAGGAAAGAAAATGAGTAAGAAAACAAAATATAAGCGAACAACATCAAAAAGAGCAAGAATGTTATGTTGTGATCCACACTCAGTCCTCTCTCTCTCTGGGTGTAGATGGCTCTCTTCCTTACAAGATCATTGGAACTGTCATCAATCATCTCATTGTTGGAAAGAATCATGTTCATCAGAATTGATTGTCATATAATATTAATATTGCCATGTACAATGATCTCCTGGTTCTGCTCATTTCACTAAGAATAAGTTCATATAAGTCTCTCTAAAATCATCCTCTTGATCATTTCTTATAGAATAATAATATTCCATAAAATTTATATAATATAACTTATGGGCATCCACTTAGTTTCCAGTTTCCTGCCACTATGAAAAGGACTGCCACAAATATTTTTGCATATGTTGGTCCCTTTCCCTCCTTTAAGATCTCTTTGGGATACAAACCCAGTAGAAACATTGCTGGATCAAAGCATATGCACAGTTTCTCCAAAACATTTTGCTAGGCAACTCTCTTAGATTTATCTACTAAGATGTACAGATTCTTTTGGTAGAAAAAAATCCCTGATGAAATAATAAGGAATTTTAGAGACCATCTACAATGACTTTTTATTTCATGGATAAAGAAATTGAAACTTCAAGAGGTAAATGTATATACTCAAAGTTATAAAGGTTATTTTAGGTCTTTTGATTCTTAACTTTTCTTCTACTAGGCTTGGACATAAAATTCCCTTCTCCATTATCCAGGTTTTTTTGTTTTGTTTTGTTTTGTTTTGTTTTACTGAGACAATTGGGGTTAAGTGATTTGCCCAGGATCACACAGATAAGAAGTATTAAGTGTCTGAGGCCAGATTTGAATTCAGGTTTTCCTGACTTCATGGCTGGAATATTGGTCATTGGTCAATAAACATTTATTAAGCACCTGCTATGTGCTAGGCATTGTTCTAAGTGCTGGTAATACAAATAAGAAAAAGACAATTCCTCCCCTTTAGGAAATAACAATCTAAAGAAAAAAGGAAGATAAGACACAAAACCTGAAAAGAAGGAAGGAAAACCAGGAGGAAACTTAGCTCAGAAAGGAATATTAGACATGTCAAACAAATTCACAATGAGTACATCAGGATAGGGAATGAGGATATGTGTGTCCTGTCCTCCTTTTTTAAATGAAGGATGAAGGATTCATGACTCCACCCTCCAAATGCAAGGGCAGAGTGGGTAAGATGTGAGTGCTAAGTTTGATTAAATTTTCCAGAATGTGATTTCCCAATGATGAGGTTGCTAGGGGTATGGTGGGTGAGCCAAAGCAATCTAAAGTGAATGCAGCCTGGTTGGAAAATGAAGGAGTGCACCAATGGGGACTATGAACTATAGTTCAGGGGTACAGTGACACTGAGTACAATGGAACCTGAGTGTAATTGCCTCTCTCTAGCTTCCAATGGGTAGTATCTAGTTTTATCATTGGTCAGTTTGTTCCATATTGATCCCAAGAAGCAGCTGCAATGGACCAAGACAACAAAACAATAGGATAATCTTCAAATGCCATTCACTAATAACTGAAATGAAAGCTAAATCTAATCATCAGAGCTGATCATTTTTTCAATTCAATTCAATAAACATTTATTGACTGGTTGTTATCCTTCCTTCTTGAAGAAGACCAAAATGACATCACTACATTAGAATCAAGTTACAGCCATCATGTACATCTTTATAAAAATGTAATCCTGTTGCTTTTCTCAAAATTTACTATTCCATTTAATTAGAAACATTTTCATATTATATCTTTTTCTTATTACTTTGATTAATCATTTCCCCCTTACGATTATATCATCCCTATATTATAATTTAACCAGAAATTTAGATCAAAATTGTAAGATGTTCATTCTATTATAGTAATTTGGAGATGCTGCAGTATCAATCTGTTACTTGAGTTCGTATTGTACTTACAAAACTTCTTGATTATAGATTATATATAAAAAGAAAAAAAGGGGACATAGTTATAATAATATCATGTATCATAACAGAGGGAAAAACTTCCTTAGCTCTGTTTGATTCCAGGGGTGAATTATATTTGATAGTCAGTCATGTAGGTCATGGGATGTTGAAAGCAAGGCTCAGATTAACCATATAGGAATTTTCTTTTTCAGAAAGAAAATAGCACAATGGGGAAATAGAATCAGTAGTATTGTATCTTGCCTTGCCAAGGTCATCCCCAAAACTTTTCATAGGCACAGATAATCCATTTTTAACAGTTCCCAGACTACATACAGTACATTCCAATTTCTCCTATTGATTTCATGATCTTTCAGACAACTATCCCTATTTAAAATAAAAAATTACTCCCAGGAATTTTTACCTTAAATTTCACTAACCAAATCTTAGGCCCTGAGTATTTTTCCTGATGTTTCCCTAATAGTTAACATTTCATTTATTCTTTACTTATAAATTAAAACTAATCATACTCTGGGGCTTCAGACATGTACCAAATATCTGATAATTGACTTATCATTAATATGTTGAAGTACTTCCTTAAAGTATCCTATATACTTTCATAATAGCCAATAACTTCAAATGGAAATCTGCTATTATATGTTATCTGCTTCATAACAAAATATACCTCATTAAATATTTAGCAATTTTCAAATATCTTTTTATATAACATTCCTTTAAAAGCCCAATTCAGGTGTAACAGCATGCAGATTAAAAAGTTGTATTACAACTTTTTCTAATTTTTTCTATTTTCTATTCCTTTACAAACATTTCTATTATAATGGTCTTTCAAATCTCACAATATAAGACAATGTAGAAATATAATAATACCATAAACAATATCATGTAACCAGATGATATAAATTTTATTTCCAAATTATTCCATATAAAGATCTTCAATTTTATTACCTTTGGCATTTTTAACCTATTTTACTGTTATTAGGTATGGAATAATTGCATCCAATTGACTCACTGTGTCAAGCACTTTATATATAATCATTATATCATTTTGATTCTCATAGTAGCCATGGGAGGTGGGTACTATTTTACAAATCAGGAAACTGGGACCAGGAGATAATGTAACTTGTTTAAGACTACACAGCTAATAAATTTCTGCATTTGGAATGTAATTTAAGCTTTCCTTCATTTTCCCAATATTTTTTCAACATCCATATTTGGGAACCTAATCTGGGATGAGATCTGGGCTCTTCTAGGGTAAGAGAGAAGATCTTTGACCTGGGAGAAATCACGGGAATCTCTTTGTTTAAACAACCTTTTCTCTTTTAATGGTAAAATGTCAAGGAAGGATAAACAAGATGTTGTTATAAAGTGCAAATTGTTGACCTATTTTTTCTTTCTTTTTTTTTTACTCTGGAATTACTTCTAAACTAGTTGTTTTCCTTCATTGCCCTAGAACAAAAATTCTATTAATCTTGTCATTTCCTGTTAAAACTTTTATAAAACCAAATCCTTATTTTTTAAAACAACTTCTATAGAGTGGTACCCCAAAACTTGCTAAGATATTTCAGAAGGGAGGAGTTCTTTGAATTACTCCCAAAGTCCTAGGAGTTCTCTCCTGAAATCTTTAAAATGGCAAACCTTAAACTTCCAAATTATGGTATGATGCTCTTAGTAGTTTTATAAATTTTGATTATTTGACTTTTTTTAAATTAACTAACATTCCAAGTAAAGCCTAATTGGGAGTTAGTCCCTCTTACAAGAACAATTGCTTCAAATATGAAAGTTCATTAATCTTTCCCAGTTTGGGACGCAGTGGATAGAGTACCAGCCCTGAAGTCAGGAGGACCAGAGTTCAAATTTGCTCTCAGACACTTAACACTTTCTAGCTGTGTCACTTAACCCCAATTGACTCAGCAAAGGAAAAAAAATCTTTCCCAGTGTTCTCAACTCTCCTTAGAAGTCTTGCGGGCTGATACATTTTAAAACTTTCAAGGTAACAGATTCTAGCTTACAATACCAACACAAAACATATATTTTACATTTTACAAGGATACAAATGTAGACAATATAAGACAGATACAAACAGACACAGTTTTAACAAAATGCACAATTACAATCTATACAGAGGTACACAGTTATTAAGGCATGCAGTTACAATTTTACAGAGGCATGTAGTAATCAAAAAGCAGAAGCACACAGAAAGGCCAATTAATTGAAGTATGTAATTTAAGAAGATATTCTTACCAGAATGGTCCTAGATGAATGTAGTGTTAATATAGGTTCAGATCTCACATTTGATAGACACAGATTAAAAGGGGAGGGGAAGAAATTTACTGATGGTATAAACAAGAAATAGGAGTAAAAGAGACAGAGTGGAAAAATAATACAAAATTAAACAGTAATAACACAGACAGACATGTAACATACATCATTACCAATTTGGGAAACATCAACTCCTGACTCTTCAGGCTGGGGGAGCTCCAAATCATGCAGCTGGACAGAGTGCACTCTGAAGAGGGAAAAATTTCAGGCAAAGTGTATGTCTCACCTTGGGTGAAGCTTTAATAGCCTTCTCCCTCTATAGGGTTTTTATACATTGAGAACAAAGTCACATGAACACAAAGTCACAAGAACACATGCCAAAACTCTTAAAAGGAAGGTCTTAAATCAAGCACGAGGAAAAGTGGCCGGCTCTTCCTGTGCCTCCACTTTCTAGGACAAAAACTCACTATTTGATAAAAATTGCTGGGACAACTGGAAAATAAAATGTTAGGAACTCAGCATATATCAATACCTCACACCCCATATCAAAATAAGGTCAAAATGGGTACATGAATTAGCCATAAAGGGTGATATTACAAGCAAATCAGGAGAGCAAAGGATAGTTTACCTATCACATCTTTGAGGAAGGGAGGAATTTATGGCGAAAGAAGAACTAAAAATCTTTACAAAATGCAAAAACAACTCTAATTACATTAAATCAAAACATTTTGGCACAAACAAAACCAATTCAGCCAAGATTAGAAGGGAAGCAGAAAACTGGGAAACAATTTTTACAGCTAGTGGCCTCATTTCTAAAATATATAAAGTATTGACTCAAATTTGTAAGAATACAAACCATTCCTCAATTAACAGTGAAAGGATATGAACAATTTTCAGATGAAGAATAAATTATGAAAAAATGCTCTAAATGACTAGTGGAGAAATGCACGTTAAAACATTTCAGAAGTAGTACTTTATACTTATCAGATTGTCTAAGATAACAGGAAAAGATAATGATAAATGTTGGAGAAAATGTGGAAAAACTGGGACATTAATGCATTGTCAATGGAGTTGTGAAATGATCCAACCATTCTAGAGAGCAATTTGGAACTATGTCCAAAAGGCTATAAAACTGTACATCCCTTTGATCCTGCCATGTCTCTACTTGGGTCTGCACATCAAAGAGATCATAAAAGAGGGAAAAAGACCCACATGTACAAAAATGTTTGTAACAGTTCTTTTTATGGTGTCAAAGAATTGGAAAATAAGTTGGGGAATGGCTGAATAAGTTGCAACATATGACGGTAATAGAATATTATTGTTCTATTAAAAATGATAAACAGACTGATTTTAGAAAGACCTGCAAAGATTTACATGAATTGATGTTGAGTGAAACAAGCAGAACCAGGAAAATACTATATATAGCGACAGGAAGATTGTGCAGAATATCAACAAATATTATGTTCACTTTTTTCTTTTGTTTTTTTCTCTTGTGCTTTTTCTTTTTGTTTTGATTTTTCTCTTCCAATATGATTCATATAGAAATATGTAAAAAATGAATGCACATGTATAATCAAAAATGTTTTACATGTAACTGGGGGAAATTATATATATATATATATATATATATATATACATATATATATTAAATAATGATTTTGAACATCTCATATGGCTATAGCTTTAATTATTTCATCTAAAAACTGTTCATATATCTGGATCATTTATTATTTAGATAGTGGTTCCTATTTTTATAAATTTGACTTAGTTCTCTATATATTTGAGAAATGGGGCTTTTATGAAAGATTATTGTTTAATTTTTTTCAACTTTTTTTTTTAAGTAAAAAGGTTTACTTGCAATGACTCAGGGTTAAAGGTTTGGAAAGGTGATATACAATCATATGGTAGAATTGATGGTGGTAGTAGTAGAGGTAAAAAAGAGAGTTTCTCAAGTTTTCTTCAGACTGTTTAAGAATCCTCCTCCCTCATCCCCATGGCAGGTTTTTGTATTTGGTATTTACTACTTTCTTTTTTGAAATTGATTTTTATAATTACCTTAAACTTCCTAAACTTTCTGTTATTGCCCAGTACAAGCTCTCTATTGCAGTCAATCCAATCTTCCATCAATCTCTTTGCCATGCTTATATCTGCCTCTTCTGAAGCCCACACTTTCAATTAATTTTTTGACTCCTATCACATGGACAGTCATATGATACATGAACTATTTAGCCAGAATCAAACTATTGAGGACATAATTTTTAATTATTCTCTTGTTTTTATCTTTCCTCGAGGACAAGAATCAAGTTATCCTTGTAGTACAAGCAGTTTCATTTTAACCTAAGGAAAGATTTTATAAAATGTTCAAAATGAAAAAGAGGGATGTCAGTCAATAAGCTTTTATTAAGTGCCTACTATTTGCCAGAAACTATAGTAAATAAGATTATAGCAGTAAGATCTCAAAGAAAGGTGAAAGACAGTCTTTACTCTTGAGGACAATTTTATCTCAAATTAACCTGAAGGGATAAGTTTGACATTGAGGAAAAATACTTCATCATACAAGAGATCAAGCACCAAAGTTTGCTCAGTCCTGCATATGTGCATGAAAAATCTCTCATATTTTTCTCTGTAGCTCAGGAAAATAGCCTTCTCCCAAGACAAAGAGTTTTCTTTTCCTTTCTTTTTGTTAGGAACTCTACATTTGTTATTGTTTAGTCATTTGATCATATCCAATTCTTGGTGAACTTATATGTAGTTTTCTTGGCAAAGATATTGGAGTGGTTTGCCAGTGAATTAAAGCAAACATAGGTTAAGGTCACATAGCTAGTAAGTACTTGAAGCTGGAGTTTTTTTTTTTTTTTTTTTTTTCTCACTCCAGGCCCAGAAATCTATCCATTGAGCCATCTAGTTGGTATAGTGATTAGCGTTTTTCCTGATAGGGAAGCTTAGCTATTATAACCTTATGGGAGTTGGAATTGGATTGACCAATTCTGATCTTAAGGAACACTTGAGATATCCAGAGCCTATCTCATAATGAAGTCCTGTGGGAAGCAAGGAACTACATGGTGCTAGCTCTATAAAGGTGTGAAAGCAGTCCATCAAGCTTAGGTCAGGGTCATTAAAGAGATTCCCCAAGTAAAAAAAAAAAGATTTTGTTTTGGGTCCAAGAATGGGAGGAAGCAGGCTTGATATGTAATTCTCTGTGCCTCAGCTTCCTCCTCTATAAAATAGTAATAATAATGGAACCTGCCTTCCAGAGTTTTATGAGCATGAAATGAGATTGAATGTAAATAAAGTCCATTCCAGAACTTAAAATCCCATACAAATGTGAGTTCTTATTAAGTGTGAAGAATGAAATCCTCAGAAAGTCAATCCATGTAACACACTTGAGAGTTCATTCTTACTCCCCTGTAAACCTGGACAAGTGCAGCCTTTGCATTAATCCCTATAAAGGGTCCCCTGAAGTTAAGAAGCAGGTATATCTTTGGTTATAATAGTCCAAAGTAACTTTAACTTAAGGAAGGATTTTAAAGAAATTTTCAAAAATATTTGTTAAAATATTTTAAAATAGAAAATAGCATTTATTAAAAGAGCTATGAAGCTGCCAAGGAGGGAGAGACTTCACCATAGAAGGAAATAAACACTAGAGGGCACCCAAGTTCAAAAAATGACTTTAGCAATTGCATTCTGAGTTCCATGGAGATTGTGAGAAATTCCTTCTTAAGAATTCCTTGAGAGATTATGAGCTAGCAAACTTTAAAATAAATCTCCCTAGAAGTCCAAAACTGTTTTCCACAATGTGAACTGCTAGATTTCCCAGAGGTTGCTGCTTTGAACTTAAGAACTTAGGCAAGTGATTTCATTTCATGATGGAATTGCCATGTTGTTTTTCTTAATAATGAGAAAACCAAATTCAGAACTTTTTCAATATTCAGCCTTGGGCAAAATGGGTGTGGGGTCACCCTGTCACAGAGTCAATCTTGTTATATGTAACTTAGTCTTAGCAAGTCACAATTAATAAATATCGGAAGGTAGGACACCAACTGCTACTGACTTTAGTCCTCCCCAAGTATTTTTATTATTAGCTTTTCTGCTTCTGCTGAGTAGCGAGATATTAAATCTTAAGCTTAAGTGAGAACTCAGATGCAGAATTTTCCTTCAGATTTCTTCCTCAGGATTTAATATTGGTCTGGTTCCCCACACCAAAAAAGATAAAATGCAAATTCTATTTATTAACAGAGAGGGAAAAAGTTGATACAAATTCTTTTTTTTCCCCACTTGTTATAAACATAGTCAAGTAAAATAAATTTCTTCATTAGCCATGCTGCTTCCTCCTCTGCCCTCACCCCATTCTCCTTTTTTGGTCATATTCTACAGGCCAGGTACATATACATTTTCATTGCTCTCAAAGTAGTCTCATCACAGGAAAAATCTGATGACTGCTTCTTTGCACTAAGCTCTGCCTGTTTACACCATGATTTGAGTTTGGACATCAATAGACTAATATTGGACTCAATTCCTATCAGTCAGCTGGGAAACTGTATTGATTCAGAGTGACAGGACTGCAGATTCCACTTTGGTCTGAGATTCTTGCTTTGGTTACTCTTCTGCAAACTGGGCTAGTTGCTGATACTGAGCCCCTATTTTATTCCTGGGTTCTGAACCACAGCATTGCTGCATACTTTAGAATATTTTTTCTCTATCATCCATGTACTTTTTGCCTGGGAATGTTTCCTATGGATTCAGGTTCTTTCTGTCCTGGATCTGTAACTCAGAATTGGGAAGTGGGCAACTAAGCTTCCTGCTGACACCTGTTTCCATTGGGGTACCCTTGTATGAATCTAGGGCTTCCTCTTGCCCCAGTTCACAGCCTCCGCCTGGCCACTAGAGTGTTGCTAACTGTAGTGTGCTCCTAGCCTGATCCCTTCCCCAGTGTTCCTAGATCCATCTCCTTATGCCAATCTGGCCTGGACAAATGTCCTATTGTAACCTTTTCTGGATTTCTTCACCAGGTTTCAATTAAGCATACTTTTTGATGCGCTTGAGGGAGTTTTTTGGGAGGAGGATTGGGTGTGTTGTTGTGGGAACTTGCTATACTGTTTACTATTATTCTATATTGAATATATATTCTATATATACATATATACACATACAGATAATACATAAATGTGTATGTGTATATATGTATGTATCTAATTATAACTCTATTAGTGGGAACTAATGGCCCACCTTCACTATCTTCTGGCCAGGACATGTATCAAACATGTGCCCATATCTATGTAGCCACTCAGCTCTCATGGAAAAGCTTTTATTGTGTCATCTATCAATCCAAGGAGGATCTTGAAACTTCTGATTGACAATGGCAATTCCAATGATATCTATTTTTTTTATAATTTATTTTTTTTATTTTTAAAACATATGCAAGGATAATTTTTCACTATTGACTATTGCAAAACCTTGTGCTCCAAACCCCTTGCCCCCCTTCTCCACTCCACCCCCAGATGGCAAGTAATCCATTATATGTTAAACATGGCAAATATATATGTAAAACCAATATAGGTATACATATTTATACAATTATCTTGCTGCACAAGAAAATCAGATCAAAAATGAAAAAATGAGAAAAAAAATAAAGTTCTTGCAAACAACAACAAAAGAAATGAAAAACTATATTGTGATCCACGGTTCCCAGAGTCCTCTCTCTTTGTATAGATGAATCATCATCACAAGACCATTGGCACTGGCCTGAATCATCCAATGATATCTATTCACAAGTTTCCCCGACCATGGGCATTTTCTTTAGATCCTGGACACCTTTGGAAGATTTTGCAGCACAATTGTAGCCAGATGCAATCAGCCTAACTGAAATCCCACCACTGTTTGGGTACAGGGCTGCAGCCATACCTAAAAGGCTATCAAGAGAAATCTAAAACTTTACACAGGAAAAAAAAAAAAGTCATGGTCCAGTTTTCTCAATCAAAATCAGACTTTTTTTCAGTTGTACTGTGGGGAATAGAAATAAGGTGAAGCACTTACAGGAATGTATGAATTCTTTTTCTGTATTTTATTATTTCAGTGTTTCCCCTATGACCTGTATAATATGTGCAGGCTTGTATCTACTTGAGCCTTGGCCAGCTAGAAACGTATTTACTTAACCTGAGCTGATGACCTTTGTTGGTATTTGAGATTTAATGATATTTAGTCCACTATCTGCTTGATTAAGTCTGAAGGCCTGACTTTCTGTTTCCCAGAAATCAGGAGATTTCTGGGAAACAGAAACCTTCCATTCCAATCCCCCAAATAGCAACAACCAATTAGATGCCTCCCCCCCCCCTCCCCTCAATGCTCTCTTACTTGTGATGTAATTTCTTGTATAAAAGCTATGTATCTTTACTACTTCTTTAGCCCTCCTACCACGAGCTTTCTCTTTCTTATCTCGGATGGGACAGCTCATCCTCCGGAAGTTTTCAATAAACAACTTTTTTGCCTTCTACTGAGTGATCTCTGAGTAGTCATTTTAGGTAAGGGTCTTCTACATCCCTCACAGTACAATATAGATAGTACTGTTGTGGGAGCAAGTGTATGATTCCAAGACATGCCAACAAAAATCCCCACCCATAATTATGTAGTTTCTCTAAATTAGTCAAAAGCCAATGTAGTTATACAAGAAATCCCTATTTGGAAGGAAACTAAGCTTTGACCTGCAGTTCTCACAAAAAGGCCTTTCCATAAAGATCAAGTCTATTTTTGTTTCCAAAATTTTATCACAGATATTCTCTTGATTTCCTGCCTATTGCTTTGGATCTTATTTGGAGCTTGCTTTTCATTGTGCCTCTTCATTAAATACATTCCCCCTTCACCTCTTATTTTCTCCTTCCTTTTGTAATAGTTTTCTTGCATTAGCTTGTAAACTCTTGAAAACAGGGACTGCTTTTATTTGTATTCTTATTGCTTAATATAGTGTTTGGCACACATTAGATATTTAATAAATGTTTTGACTATCATTAAGAGAACAAGTTTAGCCTTATTCCAGGGCCATGTTGCAAAGTCAAGATTAGAATTAACATGGTTTTGTTTTGAGAACAGTGATCTTTTCAGTAGATCATGGTGAAGGGAATTAATGAAAAAAAAAAATCAAATGAAGATGGCCTAGCTGTACCAGATCTAAAAGCTCTATAAAATCTAAATAATAAATATAGATCTAAATAATAAGATCTAAATATAATAATAGATATAATAATAATAGATATAATAATTATATATAATAATTATTATATATATTATATTATTATGTATTATATTATATTAATTATATAATAATTATTATATATAATAGATATATAATAATAATATAATAATAATAATAGAGCTAAATAATAAATATAGATCTAAAAGATCTATATTTAGATCTAATGTACCAGATCTATATTATAAAGCAGCAGTTACCAAAACCATTTGCTATTGGCTAAGAAATAGATTAGTTGATCAGTGGAATAGGTTAGGTTCAAAGGACAAAGCAATAACTTTAATAGATCATGGTGGGCTTTGAGGATCATTGACAAGAATCAGGAGGAACTGGATGTGAGTCAAAAAGAGTAAAAAGAGTAAACTATCATAAGGATGGTAGTGAGCAAAATTAGGAAAGAATGTAATGGGACCATTTGGTATGGTTGAAAAGCAAATTTCTCATCATTTGGAAAAATCTTCTGTTTTTATCTCCATTTACTTCTTGAAAATGAGAAAATAAATATTTTCCCTTGAGAAAATGGAATGCTGACAAAGAACTTCAGAATTATGATTGTCCTATAAGTAATAAATAATAAAATGAATTTACACCTTAATAATTCCTTAGCTTAAACAATTTTCTTTTAAAATTACATTGTCAATGTGAATCTCAGTATAATCATATAGTTTGATAGTTCACTTTAAATAATCTTCTCACAATTGGAAAAATTAGGGCCTCTTCTGCCCTTGTCTCTATTACTTTCCTTGTCTCTATTACTTCCCACCTTTATGACAATCTATTCTAAAGAAGAAAACTTCTAAACTCATTTACATGAAGGAGTGTATGACTGGGAACATTACCATTTTATCTGTAGCATCTTAGCAAGAATTGAAGCCTTAAGTTAAAAGATTGAAATTTTTTTACAGGTGAAAAATTAAAAGACCAGGTCATGATTTTAAGTGGTACTTTTAGTCCCAAAGTCGTCTTTTCTCAGCCTCCTATCACGAAATACTCAAGTTTAATTCTATCCAATTTCATTTGGCTTTTTAAGAAAATCGCCCAAAATCACCTGAACCCCAAACTATATCATTTTATTTTTAGTTTAACTTTAATGAAATACATTTAACTTTTGAGATAATTTGTGAAGAATTTTTTTGACTTTTTTTGGTCAGGTGGAAGGCAGTTGGATTATTTATCAGATACCAGATCTGAGAAGCATGAGTCTAAATCTCTTCAAAACTTGGGATGCTCTCAGAGAAGAGTCACACAGAATGTACTAACCCATCAATTGAATTCCTTCCATTCCCTATCTGTTCATCCAAAATACTTTCACCAAAAGGAGCTCAAGGATAGAAAACCCTAGCTACTGTAATTCTAATGGGTAGTTATAAGTTTTCCTGTTTGGAGAAGACTTAATAAGAGAGAAAAAAGTTTTTTATCTTTATTTATTTATTTTGAAAACGTTTCCCAGAAATAAGCAGCAATTGAAAAAATAATCCTTTGCTTAGAAGTGGCATTCTCTTTTCCTGAGAAAACAGTTTCATCATAGAACTCTAAGTACATTTCTTCTATAAAACCTTGAGTTCTATCAATGAGTTCTATCAACTTGCTTTCCCCTTCTGCCTTAGACTTTACATTGTAAGTGTAAACTTAGACTTTACAGTAAGGTAATACTGTAGTGCCCAAGGATGACAAATTTATTTACCATCAATATAAATCTCTTGAGCAAATTTACTTCCCTTTGGATCTCAATTTCCTAATCAGCAAATTCCCAGGGGTTCAATTGGATGATCTCTAGGACCTTCTATAATTCAAAATCTATTATGCTAGAATCCAGTTAGTCATGGTCCATTTATAGTCAAGGTTTGTCTTCATCGTAATTTTAGTTAACATAACATGAATTTCACAAGACTGTGCTGCTCTTCAAGGTATACAAAAAGTCTTGATTTGTAAATATAAATGATTGGCCTTACCAACTGACCAGCTTTTATAGACTTTCACGCTGTTTTATTATCTTATAGCTTTTTAACATGTCTCAATATGCATTAACATCCATCCATCCATCATCCATTCCTCAAATATTTATTAAGGACTTGCTATGCATTTATTATTTATTTATTAATATATGTATTTATTAAACACTTACTATATCAGTCACTGATGCTAAGTGCTGGAGACACAAAGATGAAAGACAAATCAGTCCTGATCCAAGGAATCTTACTTTCCAAAGGACAAAACAATAGGCACCTAAATAGTTATATACTAGATAGAGTAAAGGTACAAAATAATCTTAGAAGACACTAGTACTATTCTTTGCTAGGAAAGTTGTGTTGCAAAAGGAGGAGGTATTTAGATTGAGTCTTCAAGGAAGGCAGATATCCTAAGAAGCAAAAGGAAGGAGACTATTCCAAATGTGGATAAAAGTCAATGCAAAGACATAGAGATGGGAAATTAATAATGGTATGAAGAATAGCAAATAGGTCAATATAGCTGGACCATAGAATATGGATAGAATGTATAAGAAGAATGAAAAGATAGGAAGATTGTGAAAAACTTGAAATGACAAAAAGGAGTTTGCATTTGATTCTATAGGCCACACAGAACCATTGGGATTTATTGAGAAGGGAGATGAGTTGGTCAGGATTGTGCTTTAAGATCACTTTGGAAATTAAATGGAGAATGGATTGGAGTGAGGAAAATGCTTGTGTCAGGGAGACTAGAAACCATTGATATAGTGTCGGTGAAAGGTGATGAAGACCTGAACTAGGATGTCAGCTCTGTGGATGGAATCAATGAGAAAAGTTGTGGAAAAAATCCCTCAAGATTCAAGAACAAATTTCATATGTAGGGTTGAATGAAAGTGAGGTCTTGAAAATTATGTAACTTGGTAACTAGCAGGATGCTGCTGCCTTTGAGAACAACAAGAAAGTATGAAAGAGGAAAAAGATAGTGAGTTGTCTTATTCATGTGGAGCTATATGTCCTATAGTATGACACATGTTGAATTTCAGGCTCCTACTATTTTACATCCAGTTCTAAATGTGTAATAGGTGGTTAGTTATCTATGTTTAGAGATCCAGAATCTAGAGCTGGATATATGACACAAATCTGAGAACATTTGCATAGAGATGGTTAAACCCATGAAAGCCAATGAGATAATCAAATGAGTGAAGAAAAAAGATCAAAGAACTCAGCCTTGGAGGATATAGAGTTAGTGTATCATGGATAAGGATCTAGCATGGGACATTTAGCAGTAGTTTTTGATATTTTGAAATGCAAGAATAGAGAAGTAGCATGATTTTTTAACGCTGTAATTTGGGATAATTGCATCTTGATTAAATTTTTTGATACAATTGAAGTCTTTATAAGACAGTCTTATGAAAAGGCACCAATTAAATTATATAAAGTGGTTGGGAAGGCCAGAAATGCTTAGGAATCATTTAACTTGAACAGCATCTATCTGACTAAAGACTAGTCAGATTAAAAGAGAGCAGAGAACAATGAGGGAAGCTTTTCTTCCTGTTTCTTCAGAACATATGCATTTACCTGTATTTTATGGCATTAGAATATTAATGCCATTGAGGTCAGGGACAATATTTTATGCTCACCCCATAATAGTGTCTATCATATTAGCAATTGCTTAATAAATACTTGACTAAGAAGATCCATAAACCAGTTTCACTTATAAATTCCAAGGAAAAGAATGCTTGGTGAGTCCCTAACTACTTAACATAACAAGTGGGACACAAACTCAAGACAAAAATTTGAAAGACCATAAGGAATCCGTTACAAAAAATAAACATTTTAATTTAGCTTTTACTTCTACTTTGAAATTTCTCTAAGAGAGACTTGAATTGTATCCTTGGTCTCACTGGCATTTCTTCTACATTTATCTTGCTTGTCAAGGGTAATTCAAATGGCTTTTGGGAAGAACGTGGTTTTCTTTCTTTGAGATGGTGACGTCTTGCAAGTATGAAGTCCAGCCAGGTGACTTTTGGAAGCACCAGGTGCTCAGGATCTGATTTGGGGCATGATGGAAAGGTTGAGGAAGGGCTTGAAGGCACAGTTTTAGTGGAAAGGGAATCTGTAACAGTAGAAATGGGATTTGGTTTTTGCTGGGACACTTTAAGGTAAAATCTCACTTTCTTCTCCTCTGAATTAGGTAGAGATGTTGGTATGGCCAGCAATTGTGCCAGAGAAGGACTTTTCATTCCATCAACATGGGGACAACCATTTGGAACCCATGAAGCACAAATTAAACAGATTGTATAACTAGCAGACATATGTTGTTCAGGCCATTGCGTAGACCTGGGGCATCCCCTCATTTGCCACAAGCGAATCTGATTACAGATATCTCTCTTTATTTTCTCCTCAGGGATGGAGCTGATGATTTTATCAACAACTTGAGTGGTAAGAGTTATTCCCCCTTCGAGGGTATAAGGCTTGATGTCTTTTAAATACTTGAGAACATCTCTATTCTGCTCAGTCTGGATCTGGTGTTGGCTCCCAGGTTGAGTCTCTGGTTGTTTGGAGCTGGGTGCATCCTCAACCTGTTTGTAATCACTTGTCAGAGTCTCAGTCTGTTGTATGGGACCAGGAGGAGTTACCTTTTGGTAGTACTGGCTTATTGGATCTTTGGCCTGAGTGCTCAGAAGTTTGGGGAGTATGCCATATTCTTCCTTTTCCAGTGGCATTTGGGTTTGGTAGCTTATGTTAGGGGGAGTAATCTCTTGGGCGTCAGGAATTGGTGGAGCCTCTGAGAGGTACTCGTAGGTTGGCATAGTAGATTTAGTGTGGCTATCTGGGCCAGGGTAGGTATTTATCAATAGATACTTAGTTGGGGATTGACAGCGTGATGGAGCCCTGCCAGGTTGGTTAATGGAGGGAAGAGAAGTGGCTTGATTTTTAGTGTGGTCCTGGGAAGGGAATATGGATTTGGTCTGCGTCTTAGAATCCAATGTATGTTTAGCCTTGTGATAAGGACTATGTTTGGCCTTGGCCATCTGACCTCTTGGCAGAACAATTGAGGAGGACTTTTCACTGGATGTCATTAATGCATCTCCCCACTGGAACAGGTCTACAGAAGCTGTGGTCTTACAGCTCAGGTCTGGGCTAATGTAAACTCTATGGTAGTCAGGGTGTGGTGGTGGCAGCTTATAAGTGTCCTTGGTCTTGTCATCATGGTTGTTTAGGGGCTCAGTCTTATGGCAAACAAGGGAGGCTTTGTGTGGTAAGGATCGATGTCTGAGACAGGTCATCTTCTCCGTCTCGGACCAGTGGTCTTTTTTGGATAACAGTGCAATCCGATGTGGTGGACATGATATTTGCACTGATTGGGTATTGTGAGAAGGGACCTTTTGAGGGATCTGGACCAAAGGTGAAACTAAAGGAGAGATAGTAAGAGGTAATTTATGATTATTATTGTTGTTCAGTCACATCTGACTCTTCATTTCTCCATTTGGAGTTTTCTTGGCAGAGATATTGGAGTGGTTTGACATTTCCTTTTCCAGCTCATAAGTGACTTGCCCAGGATGGGCCACATAGCTAGTAATTGTCCAAGGCCAGACTTGGTACTCATGAAGATAAGTCTTCCTGACTCCAGACCCTGTGGTTCTCTGTCCAATGTGTCACCTGGCTAGTGAGAGGGAAAGGAGCTACCATACTATCACAAGAACAGAATAACAACTGTGGAATAGGGATGAGGAGGAGGGATGATGGGTAGAGGTCTAACAGTAGAATTGCCTTACATTCCTGTGCTTTTACTTGTACTGGTTTTATAACATCTACACAAGAATCCCTTAGCACTCAGGGCAGATTAATATTATCCCCACCATTTGACAAATATGCATATATATGCATATATAAATGTAATAAATAAAAATAAATAGTAACCATATAATGCTTTAAGATTTATAGAACATTTGGTATTCTACCTCATTTTATCCTCACAACTACTCTGAGTAATAGGAGTTGTTATTATATCCATTTTACAGAGGAGAAAACTGAAGCAGGTAGATGAAGTTGAATTGAATTAAAGTTCAGTTTTTCTAAGTTTGGTTTCTAAGTTTCTAAGTTTGTTACACTACATATAACTATTACATAGTTATATGTCCATTGACTTCTGTACTTACAAAGACTTTTTCTATGAGACAGGCAGTATAAGAATTATATATATGGCTTTTTAGAATGGCATAGGGAATGCAGCAAGTATGGTTAATATTTTCCAAAATTATAATCCATGGAATGATTAAGGACTTTGCCCAAGGATATATAATCAGAAAGTAACAGAGAATTAGAATCCAGATTTGCTGGATTCCTTGCCAGATTTCTTGATTCACATTCTCTTTCCATTGTTTTATAGTAGTAGTCTTGAGGAGTAGGAAGTTTGGTTCAGATGAATAAAACACACACACACATACCACCCCCCCACACACACCTATTTCCCCAACTCCTCACATATTCATAAGAAGGGATGGGATAGAGATGGCTTGGAGGTCCATGTGAAATGACTAAAAAAAATCAAAGTTCTCACCTTCGGGATATGTCCTGAGTTTTCTCCCCATTTGTCCACTGAAAGATTTCCTTGAAAATATAATATATTAAATAAAGTATGGAAAACAACTGATTCCAGTGACCCTTTAAACAACAAAAGAAAACACCTCATGTGATTGCAGTCTTGGAATATCTCTTTTTTTTTCAACCAAGGATTCTTAATTTTTTTGTGTGTGTTATGGTTCTCTTAAGAAATTTGGTAAAACTTAAGGAATCCTTTTTAGAATGTCTAAATTTTTTTCTTTTTAGAATATGCTGAGTTTTTGTGAAAATGCAGATATATTTTTCCCCACTTAAGTTCATGGATCTTTTGAAATTTATTTATAAAATCATTAGGGGTCTGTTTATTTTAGATTAAGAATTCCTGATTTAAGAGTCTCCCTGGTCGAGACAAATCCTGGAAATCTTTATGAACACAATTGTGAAAAACTTTTCACACAAATAAAAGTCATATCTAAACAACTGCAGAAAGATCAATTGTTCGTGGATAGGCTAAGCTAATATAAAATAACAATTCTACTTAAATTAATCTACTTATTCAGGGCTATACTAATCAAACTGCCAAAAATTATTTTATAGAGCTAGAAAAAAAATTTCAGTTTATCTGAAAGAATAAAAAGTCAAGAATATCAAGGGAATTAATGGAAAAAGAATGGTGGTCTTGCAGTATCAGACCTAAAACTGTATTATAAAGTGTCAGTCATCAAAATCATCTGCTACTAGCAAAGAAGTGATGGATCAATGGAATAGTTAGGTAGTCAAGACACCATAGTCAACGACCAAAGTAATTTATTCTTTGATAAACCCAAAGACTAACTTCCGGGATAAGAATTCACTATTTGACAAAAATTGCTGGGAAAATTGGAAAACACTTAGGCATAGACCAACATCTCACACCTTATACTAAGATTAGTTTGAAATGCATTCATGATTTAGACATAGTGATTCTACAAGCAAATTAGGAGAGCAAAGGGATATCTTTCTTGTCAGATCTTTAGGGAAGGGAGGAATTTATGACAAAACAAGAAATAGGGAACATTATGAAATTCAAAATAAGATAGTTTTGATTACATTAAATTGCAAAATTTTTGCATAGACAAAACTAATGTGGACAAGATCAAAAGGAAAGCAGAAAGTTGGGGAAAAATTTTTTATCGCCAGTGTTTCTGATAAAGGTCTCATTTCTAAAATATATAGAGAACTGAGTCAAATTTATAAGAATAGGAGTCATTCCTCAATTGATAACTGATCAAAGGATATGAACAATTTTCAGATGAAAAAATTAAAGCTGTTTATGATCATATGAAATAATTCTCTAAATCTCTATTGATTAGAAGAATGCAAATTGAACTATGAGGTATTATCTCGCACCTCTCAGATTGGCTAAGATGACAGGACCAGATAATGATAAATGTTGGAGGGGATGTGGGAAAATTGAAACACTAATCCATTGTTGGTGGAGTTGTGAAATGATCCAATAATTCTGGAGAACAATTTGGAACTATGCCCAAAGGGCTATAAAACTGTGCATACCTTTTGATACTCCTGGGTCTATATCCCAAAAATGCTAATAATGCAAAAATGTTTATAGTAGTCTTTTTTGTGGTGACAAGGAATTGAAAATTTAATGCATGCTAATCAATTGGGGAAATTTGGGTAAGTTATGGTATATGAATGTTCTGGAATATAATTGTTCTATAAGAAATGATGAGCAGACTTATTTCAGAAAAGTCTGAAAAGACTTACATGAACTGATGCTAAATGAAGGGAGCAGAACCAAGAGAACATTGTACATAGTAACAAGAAGATTATGCGATGACCAACTGTGATGGACGTGGCTCTTTTCAACAATGAGATGATTCAAGGCAATTCCAATAGACTTGTGATGAGAAAGTCATCTGCATCGAGAGAGAGAACTGTGGAGACTGAATCAAAGCATATAGTATTTTCACCTTTTGTTGTTTGTTTACTTATTCCAATTCAGTCTTAGAACTAGCTGTAGTTCCCAGGGAAAAGTCACAACTTATGTCTATTTTGGTTTCCTTAGATGTAAAATGGGGATAATAATAACACAACCTCCTGGGTTGTGAAAATAAAAATGAGTACCTGGCACATAGTAGGTGATATATAAATACAGCTTTATAAAATTATTATTATAGACATAATAGACTTCAAAAGCAATAGGTTGCATAGATGGATCTAATCATTGCCTTTCAAGCCCTTCTCTTTTTCTACTCCCCACCTTTTCTTAATTCTGATCATTACTCCTTAAGATTATTAAATATATATATTTATATATAAAATTAATACTATATATATGTATATTGTATTAATTTTATGGTTATGTAAACAACTGAAGAAAAACAATTAGAGCTACCTTTCCTGGACATTTTAGCCTTAGATTAAAAAATGAAGATCCAAAAAAATAGTATTCAGTGATTTCTGTGATGCCCACGCCCCAAATAACCTGTTCCTATTTTTATAATATAACCAATTATCTTTTAGTTCTCCATCACCCACATTTCCCAATGGACATCTTAATTGTATCTAGTCTCCCAGAGAACCATCCCCTATGACAGAATATAGAATTAAAAGCCCCCCAAAACTTGTTCTCTCAAATTAAGTGCCTCTCACAAAGGGCTGACATGATATGCTGTGTTCCATACTTCTAGACCTTTATTTGTGTAAGAACAGGTAACTTCTCATATCTCTTCTTTGGGGCTATGCTTCTCCCAAAATAACATTTATTGTCAAAAGCATTTTGTCTGGTGGCTTTTAAGACCAGCTTTAAATCTAAAAATGCTTTCTTTCACAAAAAGATCCCAGAGGCGCATCGGTTCAAATTATCAGCAATGTTATCTTCAGATTGCATCCATCCCATACTTTTATATTCTCAAAGAATAATAAAATGAATTTTATTGTGAAATTGTGGAAAATTTGGAGATACATTCTCTTAGGAAACTGGAAACAAATTTGTGTTATCATAACTCCAGAGACACAAGTTTGAATCATCTAGACACTCTTTCCTACCTCCTCTGCAGTCCATTTCATTAGATCTCCCCCTCTTATCCCTCCCATAAAAGATCTTTCACTACTGGGAGAAGTGAAAAGAGCAGGAGTCACAGGTGGTCAAATGTCCCAATCCTATGGTCAGTCAACTACCCAGTGGACTCAGGGGCTTCCCTTTAATTTGGTGGAGACTAAATTAAATAGAAAAAAACCAACAATAATTCAATTTCTTTAGCAAAATAGTTTCTTCTAAGAGGAAGCTATATAAAAGGTTGCATTAAAAAAAATCAATCAACTTTTTAAAAATTGCAGGATGACTGAATCACAGTGGTTCCAACTCAGGAGATCTGATATCACTCTGACATCACAAAGTGTTACTTGTCCATTATTGCCTGATATTAAATGGGGACTCAAGTGGTAACACTTGCCCTATGATAGATTTTCATGTTTAATCATACCACAAACAACTATTTGAACTTTTAGCTATATTTAAAATGCAATTTTTCATTCTTAATTCCTCTTCATTTGTTGCCCTTTGTGACTTTAATACAAGATTCAATATTTCTCTCAAGAAGCACAGAGTTCAGTTCCCTTCCCGCCTGTGGTCTCACTTACAAAAGATGTCAGCTCTATGAGAATAGATAATGCTTTTCATGATTTTGGCTTGCCCATCCTCCCTCCCTCCTTCAGTCACTGAACCAGTCGAAGTGCCTTGGAGAGCTTACTGTGAACTGTGCCTAAGAATACAATTGATATGTTTTAGTGTTAAGCTTCCTCAATGTTTAGGGTAATTTACTCCCTCAGCATGCCAACCTTTTTCAGGTACAAAATATTCCAATTTGAAGATAGCTTTTTAAGATAAAATAAGTGGAAAATGACCTTTTTTTGTACAAAAAAATATTCATAGCAGCTCTCTTCTCAGGGCAAAAAAATTTTGGGAATTTGGGGGATGCCCATCAATTGGGGAATGGTTCAATATATTGTGATCTGTGTTTGTGATGGAATATTATCCTATGGAAATAAGCAAGTTGCTCTCAGAAAAATGAAAACCTGGAAAGTCCTCCATGAACTCAAAGTGAAATGTATTATATACAAAGTAATAGCAATGTTCTGGGATGTCCAATTGTAAATGACTTTGTATTCTCAGTACTGTAATTATCCATGATATTGTGAAAGACTTATGATGAAAAATCCTATCCATATGCAGGGAAGGAACTGATTGTATCTGAATACAGATTAAAGCATTCTCTCTTTCTCTTTTTTAAAACTTGATTTTTCTTAAGGGTTTTTATTTTTATTGGGGTGGGAGAGGTTTTCTTTCACAACTTGACTTTTATGGAAATGTTTTGCATAATTTCACATGTGGTTTCTTAATTGTGGGTGGGGATAAGGGAGAAAACCCTAGAACTCAAAAAATTTAAAAACAAATGTAAAAAATATATTTTGAATGTAACTGGGGAAAATATGAAATAAATCAAATAAAGATGATTTAAAAATTCATTTTAATAATTTCCTATATATCCTTTACCCTGAAGAAGCCATTTGAGAAATATAATAGTATTTGGAAATAGTAGTTCTGAACTAGGCAGTTATCAATAAATTAATAAAGTATTTATAAAGTATTTATTGTATGTTTGGTATTGTTTGGGTCCTTGGAGAACAAAGAAGTGAAAATTTTCCTTGTCTTCTAGGATTTATTTAACTAAAGACAACATTAAAAAATTGATATCAAGCAGACAATTTGGCAAAGTGAAGATACTAAGAGCTAGGAGGGATCAGGTGTTCATGTTTGAAGGTAGTGACTGAACTAACCTCTGGCCCACATAACCATAGATTCAGAGCTAGAATGACATTTTGCAGACTGAGGAGAAAATCTCCAAGGAATAGAATGACTTAGCATAGTTACACAACTAGCAGGTGTCAGAGTCAGGATTTGAACTCGGGTCTTCCCAACTCCAAGTCCAACATATAGTTTAACCAATACACCAAGAAGGTGAAGTGAGGTGGAAAGCATTTATGGAGTAAGAGGAGGCTAATGCTGAGACATGGAGATAGGAGATGGTGAGTATAGCATATGAGAAACATGTTTAAAGTTATCTAATTTGGTTAGAATGTCATGTCCATGAAAGGAAGTAGCACTTATGTGCCATGACTAGAAAGCTAGTTTGAAGCCATATTGAGAAGGACACATTAAAAGGTAGTAGTCTTAGCTCTTACTAGAGCATATTCTGAGTAAGGGGCTATTTATTAATTAGTAAATGATCACATCATTGCTTTAAAAAATCCCTTTGGCCACTATATAAGAAGATGGATTGGAGTACGGAAATGAGTTAGGAAGACCAAAAGCAATAATCCAGGTAAGAGGTGACCTGAATTACCTCCTGAATTAGAGTGATTGGTTGATTAAAGAGATGTGTGAGATATGGAAGTAGAAATAGAAAGCTATGGCAACTAAATGGCTATGTGGAATGAGAGCGAGGAATCAAGAATGACACTGAGGTTTTTAATGCCTAAGAACTGGGGTTCTTAATTTGTATGTATGTATGTGATTGACACAATTTAACAACCTGATATAGCCTATGAATCCTTTTCAGTATCACATTTTTAAATTCATGAAATAAAATACATAGTATTACAAAAGAAACAAATTATATTGAAATAGTTATTAAATTAAAACAAAAACAAACAAATTCACAGACCTCAGGTTGAGAACTGCTGAATTGTAAGGATGATAATACCCTGAACAGAATTAGGAAAATTTGGAAGAGGGACAGGATTAGAGAAAAGATAATAATTTATCTTTTTATCTAAAAAATTTTATAGCATTTTATTTTTACAAAAATATGCAAAGAAAATTTTCAACATTGACCTTTGCAAAACCTTGTGTTCCAAATTTTTCTCCCCCTTCACCCTCCCTGCCCCAAGACAGCAAGCAGTCTGATACAGGTTAAACATGTGCAATTCTTCTAAATATATTTCCATATTCATCATGCTGTGCAAAAAAAAAATCAGATCAAAAGAAAAAAAATTGAAAGAAAAAATAAGCAAACAAACAATAACAAGAACAAAGGTCAATACTATGCTTTGATCACATTCAGTCTCCATAGTTTTTACTCTGGATGCAGATGGCATTTTCCATCCTAAGTCTATTAGAAATGTCTTGAATCAACTCTTTGTTGAAAAGAGACAAGTCCATCACAGTTGATCACCCCATAATCTTGATACTGTGTATAAAGTTCTTTTGATTTTACTCATTTCACTTAACATTAATTCATGTAAGTCTTTTCTTACATGAAAGGCTTTTCTGAAATCAGCCTGCTCATAATTTCTTATAGAATAATATTCCATTACATTCATATATATAATCTATTCAGCCATTCCCCAACTGATGGATATCCACTCTATTTCCAATTCCTTGCCACTACAAAAAAGGCAACTACAAACATTTTTGCACATATAGGTCATTTTCCCTCTTTTACAATCTCTTTGGGATGCAGACCAAGTAGATATACAGCAGGATTAAAGGGATACACAGTTTTATAGTCTTTTGGACATAGTTCTAAATTGCTCTCCAGAATGGTTGGATCATTTCACCCTTTGGGCATAATAACTTATATTTTTAATAGGTTGATTTTGAGATGCCAGGGGAAATCCAGTTTGCTAGTTTAAAAACAGAAGTTTCCTTTCTCCCATTTATTATAGGGACCAATTCTGAGATTTACCTCTCCATTCTGGGTTTATTGGTCAAATGCAAATGAAAGATATCTTAATTTTGTATCATGGACTTCTTTGGCTATCTGGTGATAGTTTCTTTCTTGTAATATTGTTTTTAAATGGATAAAATAAAACATGTGGGATTACAAAGCAAGCCAATCATATGGAAATACAGTTACCTAAAGACACTTAAAAATATGTGCATGAACCTCAAATTTAGAATTCCTTCTACATAATGAGCCCTGAAGTTTACTCCTGGGCTAACTGCCTTTAGACACTTTGGTTTTTTCCTTCTTCCATTTTTTACCCCAAGAAGATCTATCCCATTTGTACCTGCAAACCTTAGTTGACCTTTTTCTCCCTACATAAGGCTGGTACTTCAAGGTTGCTTACCTGTAAGAACTTCAAGAAGATCAATAAACAGAGTATTTCAAATATTCCCAATAGGATCAGGTATCATGAACCAATTAAATTCCCTATGATACCTGAAATACCTGAAATCTTCTCCAGGATGGGATTGAATATACATAAAAGTAAAGTAGCTAAATTTAAAATCAGTGGGCTGAGAAAAATAGCACTCTCTTGAGAGTCTTGTGTTCTGGGATGCAGAGAAAACAGATATACTTTCCTTTAACACCTGGACCAGGACTAAAGCCTTTGATTATTCATCTCAAAAGAGAGTCCTCAAATACCCCTGACATCACAAAGCAGTAGTTGTTTCTCAAGCTGCAGTTGAAATTACCTCACCCATATCTGGGGAGATTCAGTAGCTTTATAGGATGGAGTCTAGGATGAACTACAAGACTGGTTCCATTTGCAGTATTGCTAACACAGAACAGGAGCAGTCCTGACTTGAAATCTTTAACAAACACTTGATTTTCTATTGATTCTCAATGATAAATTTCCTACCAGTATCACCATTTTCATGCAATAGAACCCTACTACCATCAGCTATTTAACCTAAAAATGCAAGAGGTTTAAAAAGTACAAAGTTCCTGAGGGGGAAATTGGAACTTGATTTTATATCTGACCTTAGGGAACATTTATAACTAGGTCAAAGGTACAAAAAAAAAAAAAAAAAAAAAAAAAGGATTTTATAGCCTTGTCCCTAGGGGATTTGGAATTTAAGTTAATTAAAAAGGAGATCATACCTTATACAAAAATAAGGTCCAAGTATGTATGTGATACATATTAAAAGATCACATCATAAATAGAGAAACATGGGGGAAATTACCAGTCAGATCTGTGGGTTGATTAAAAAGAGAAAAAAGAAAACCAAATTACCAATATCAAAAATGAAAAGGATTAATTTACCAATGAAGAGGAAATTTAAATCCAAAAGAAGCTATTTTTATTTAATTGTGTGCCAATAAATTTAATACAACACTCATTCCTATTAAGAACACTAGAAAGCTTAGGAATGAATGGAACTTTATTTAAAATTATAAGTAACATCTACCTAAAACCATCAGCAAGTATTATCTGTAATGGTGATATGCTAGAAGCCTTCCTAGTCATATCAGGGGTGAAGCAAGGATATCTATTATCACATTATTTAATATAGTACTAGAAATGCTAGCTACAGCAAAAACAGAAGAGAAAGAAATCAAAAGAATTAGAATAGGCAGTGAGTAAACAAAATTATATATTAAAAACTAATAATAATTAAGAACTTTGACAAAGTTGCAAAATATAAAATAAACCCATTTAAATAATCAACACTTCTATTTATTACAAAGTCCAGCATCAAGAGATAGAAAGAGAAATTCAACTTAAAATAACTGTAGATAACATAAAACTGTCTACAATTTGTGAAGACAAACCCCAAACTATATTAACACAATTATATACATAAACAACTGCAATAATATCAATTACTCATGGTTAGGCTAAGCCAATATAATAAAAATTACAATTCTACCTAAATTAATGTAGTCAGTGTCATGCCAATCAAATTACCAAAAAAAAATATTTTAAAGAGCTAGAAAAAAAAATCACCATTTTTATTTTAATGTTTTCTTCTCCATTAGAATGAAGGTTCCAGGTTCTATTTTTACTTTTTTGCTATTTTCCCAGGACTTTGGTCTAGTACTTGACTTGATTAAATAAGCACTTAATAAATGCTTGTTTTTAATTTGTCATTTTAAAATAAAATTTTATTTATATCTTCTGGAGAGAGAGAGAGACACATACAGAGAGAGAGAGAGAGAAAGAGAGAAAAAGAGAGAGAGAGAGAAAGAGAGAGAGAGAGAAGACAGAGAGCCAGAGAGAGAAACAGAGACAGAGACAGAGAGAGACAGGGCAGACTCCAGGTCAGAGAACTATTGTGTGATTCAATATAATTCCAGGCAAACAGGCATCTTCCAATAGCCAGACCTCCATGTGCTTCATCACAGCCCTGGGCAAACAGACAGACACCAACTTTATGGGTGCCTAAGCAAACAGTCAGTTGCCAGCATTGGGCCCCTGCCACATGCTTCAGTGTGGCTCTGAGGAAATTCAAAACCATCTCAGCACATGCAAGAAACCATCACTAGGATCCCAGGTAAGCACCAGATAAGCTGCCAGACCACTATGGTCTCCAGCAGTGTCAGTCACCTCCCCATTCCACTCAGCACCAGACATGAGGTATTCCCTCACAGGACTCATGGCAACATCAGTGTAGTCCCATGTAAACAACTGGGGGTCTGTATTCCCTGGCCTAAGAGACCTGAGACAGTACCCCTTTCATCCCAGATGAAAAGACCAAAACTCAGATGACAATAATGTCAAAACAGCTATGGGCAAAACCCTAAAGAAAAATAGAAAGTAGTCTCAAGCCCAGAAAGAACTCATGGAAGAACTCAAAAAGAAGTTTAAAAATTATATAAGAAAGATACAATAAAAATTGGGGGGAAAATGAGAGAGACAAGTGAATCATGAAAAAAGTCAATTTCTTGGAAAAAGAAAATAATGACTTAAAATATAGAATTAGTCAAATGGAAAAGAAAGTACAAAAGCTAACTGAGGAAAACAACTTAAAAGTTAAAATTGGACAAATGGAAGCTAATGACTCTGAGACATCAAGAATCAATCAATTCAAAAGAATGAAAAATAGAAGAAAATATAAAATATCTCATGTAGAGAAAAAGACAAAAACATCCCGAGAAATAGGTATAATAAAGCAAAACAAATTCAAACATTGATCATATTAAATATGATGCAGATATATATCTATGCATTAATGTACTACCATGTTTATATACATGCATACATATGATGTATGTGTATATATTTCTCTCTATATATATCACATCACCTCTCAGGAGGTAACATGTTTCATTATGAGTTCTCTGAATTAGTGATTAATTATCACATTGATCAGAGTTCTTAAATCTCAGAAAATTGTCTCAATTATTGTTTTTTTGTACAAATTATTGTCCTGATTCTGCTTACCTCATTTCTGTATCACTTTTTACAAATCTCAAATTTCTCCAAAATTGTCTCCTTTATTATTTCTCAAAATACAGTATTATTGTATCATATTTATATATATATATATATTACAATTTGTATGGGCATTCCTCAATTGATAGGCATCTTCTGAATTTCCAATTAGTTGTTACCACAAAAATAGCTGCTATAAATATGTTTGTAACATAGATCTTTATCTTTGAAATTTTGGGAATAAAAACCTAGTGATGGTAGTGCCTTTGAACATTGTTCCACATTATTCTCCAGGATGGTTGAATGAGTTCTGTCCCAGTTTTCCCGTATCATCAATATTTATTGCTTTCTGTAAAATTAGCAAATCTGATAAGTTTGAAAGAATACCTCAGAATTATTTTAATTTGCATTTTTATAATCAACAGTGATTTAGAGAGGAGATTCTGAGGAGATGGAGGTGGGTCAGAAAACTTCAGCTCTCCAAATTTCCTCCATAGGAAAAAAAAGACAAAAGATCACCTCAGAAGGAATGTAGAGCAGTAGAAATAAAACAAAAACCAAAGTAAAGTAATGTCTTCCTAAGACAATCTAAAAGGTCCCCAGGAAAGATCAGACTTCATATTGATGTAGAACAAAAACTCCCATCCAACCTCCATCTATCCTGGTCCCATAGACTGTCCTCCTTAGCATATCTAAAAAGCCTACTCTACTTTCTACCATCTTACTGTGTACTTAGGTCAGGTACATCTTGACTCAGGCTCTGCCTGGCCCTTCCCTAACTCCTTCCCAATTTCTCTCCTTACTCCCTAGATCCTTGTCCAAGTCTCTCCTCAAATTTTAAAAGTCCCTGAATCCAATTAATCACATATGGGCAGCCTTGCCTTAATTATATTTGATTTAGCCCAGAAGCAATCTCACATAATGGCAATCTTTGTCTTGTGATTTCTTCACATCTTGAACTATTCTCCTAAAATTATTAGTTTATATCCATTCTCCCACAAAATAACTTGGTATTTTCATAAAATTATTCTACTCCACCATGGCAATGGTTAGGTTTGAATAAAGTGTAAATATCTTCAGGCCCTCTCTGTGGAATCTTCAAACAAGAAGCACTAGAGACAGCCCAGTTGGTGGGCAGCTAGAGCTATAGGAGCTTTTGCCTCATGGCTTCTGGGATCAGAAGTCCTGTAAAGACTGAATGGGGCTGTCCACTGTCAAGAGGCATGTAACATGCAAAGCTTTGTTGACCAGATGCATTCAGGGCTAAGGTTCTTAGAAGGAGCTAGCACAGGATTGGTGAATATAGAAGCAGAGGGGTGTGGACTCTGCCAGCTGTGGGATCTTGCAGAAGTGAATATTTTTTTAAAAAACTTAATAGAAAATAGAAAAGCATAAAAGAAAAAACAAAACAAAACAAAGCAGAACATTATCATGTGCCTAGCAGAATGTCAGGGAGGATTCAAAATATAACAATGAATTTCCAGTTCAAGAAAGGATATATAATAGTAAAAGAAATCATATTCATGACTGTCCATCTTTACTTCTTTGTAGGTTGTTCTTTTGTTCTCAGCTATGCACTTTTTTTACTCTGTTCTTTTTTCCCCCTTTTACCTTCTTCCTCAAATATTTAATAGATACATGCACACACATACACAACTGTCCACACACAGACATATACAAACACACACACACATATATATGTATACATTCATACCCATCTATAGACCCACATACATATATCTATGTATCTACATTCATGCTAAAACATGCATACATATCTACATATACATACACAAATTTACCCACATGTAAATGTGCATTTAAAACATAATATGGCTGAGATACAATGTAAATTTCTCTCAATTGAATCTTCAAGCTTGACTGTATGTAAGATCAATGACTACTAACTGCTTTTTTTTTCTAATAAATTCAAATCCTGATCTATGTCACAGTATTTATGCACATCTCTTCTTTCCTATCTCGAAGTCTTTTACTTTAATCCTGATCCTTAACTTGCCTTGCTATTACTTAATCTCCTCCTACCCCTGTCTCTTATCTTCTTCCTCTTCTGGACCTTTGCAGCTCTCTATCTTTCCCTCCCCTCTTATTGCTTTATGATGCCTATTTAATCCATTCCCAATGTGAATAGGTTTTTCAGAACTATGAACTCTCCCAATGCCTCTGTGTCTATTCTTCCTTTGTACCTCATTTGTATCTTTTTTCTTTTTTTTTTTTTTTTTTTTTTGTGCTATCCAATTCCTGATGTCAATTATAACTATATGGTATATATTTCCATGCAGAAAACAAATTTGTCCATGTTAAGTTCCTTAAAATTAATCTTGGACTTTGGCTCTTATATACTAAATTTTCTACTGAGTTCTGATTTGGTTAATAAAATGTTTTGAAAATCTGCAAGTTCAATGAATGTCCATCTTCAAAAAAATTAAATATAATTTTTCTGGATGTTATTTTTGGCTACAGACCTAGTTCTTTTGATTGCCAGTATATGTAATTTCAGGAACTGCAATCTTTTATTGTGGCTGATGACTAAGTGCTGTACAATTCTAGTTGTAGTTCCAACATAATGTGTATTTTTTTCTTGTTTCTTGCAAAATTTTATTTGATTTGGAGTTTCAAAATTTGGCAATAATGTTGCTATGCGTTTTCTTTTATTTTCTTCTTTTGATCTGTTCTCCAGGTCTGTTTTCTTTCACATTCTGTTTTTTCGTTCTTTATATTGTTTTGTCATTTCTTATGTCTTATAGCTTCACTGACTTCCTCTTGCCCAATTCTAATTTTCAAAGAATAATTTTGAATCCTTTTCTAGTTGAATAACTTTTTTTTCATAATTTTTTTTTTTTAGGTTTTTTTCTTCAGTGTCTGTCATTTGATTTTTAAATTCTCTTTTGAGTTCTATACTCTCTGGGTAGGGAACTGTTTCATGTTACTCTGGAGTAGCAGCTTTTTTTTTTTTTTTTTTTTTTTTTTTTTTTACTTCAGCATTCTTCTCTGAAGATGAACCCTGGTCTTTATTTCCATAGTAAGTTTTTATGGTGGGATTCATTCTTCTTTGCTACCTCTAATCATGGGGTGGGAGTGGGGAATGGTGCCTTTGGCTTCCCTTCAGCTCTCCACTCTGACCAGTAACCCCAAACCCAAAGCTCCATCTTCCTGCAAGTGCCCACAGCTAGCAGTGCCTTTGTCCCACTGCTTCTGCATTCACTGGGTGAGGATCTTTCTCAACCAGGATTGCATCTCAGCAGCACAACTGGACCTGGCATTCTCCATCAACTGAGGTTCTCTCCGTTTTCCTGAACTCAGACCCTATCTCTTTAAGCTGTTCTGGAGGTGAAAGTCTGTAGTTCCTTGCTGAGACTTCAGCCATATTCAGATAGCCTGAATGTTTCTGTGGACAGGCCCAGAGGTGTTTGCACTTCACAAGGGTTAATTGGGACCTGAGCTCTTTCTTCAAATCTTCTTAAAATTGTACTGGGAAGACTCCTGTTCCACCCCAAATCTTCTTGATCTTTCACCAATCTATGTTTCCCCTGAGGCACAAATTTGTTCTGTTTTGGGGGGAAATCTGGAGAACTTGAAATTTACCAACCTACTCCATCCTCTTCCCAGAATCTTCCCCTCCTCAAATTAATATTTCTTAAACTTAAGTAATTATTCATTAGGACCAAGGTTTCCCTCCTTTTCTATTTCCTCATGTAGAAACCAAGCAGTGTGGAAAAACTTCTCAAAGATTTACCCAGACCAAGATCTAATCAGACAGTAAAAGAAATTCTAAGTTTGGGCTGATGGGTGTATTCTTGCTTTTGTGTTTCCTCAGACAGGTTCAGAGAACATGGTGTGAAATGAATATATTTAACATTTCTAATTTTCTGCATTTGATCTTGAGGTTTTCATATCCTAATATTATGGTCAGTTTTTGTGTACCATGTACCACCAGGGGAAAAAAAAAAGATATATTCCTTTTCTGTTCCCATTTATTTTCTCCACAGGTCCATTATATTTTTTCTAAAATTCTATTCACCTCCTTAATTTCATTTATTTTTGTTAAGTTTTTTTTCTAGTTTTGAAAGGGGCTAATATGATTTTAGTGCCAATTCCTCAATTTTTCTTTTAAGAATTTGGCTGCTATGCCATTTGATGCATATGTTTAGTATTGGTATCACTTCATTATTATACCTTTGAGCAAAATGTGGTTTCCATGATCATCTCTTTTAATTAGCTCTATTTTACTTTTATATTGTGATTGCCATTGCTGCCACTCTTTTTTTTTTTTAAACTTTAGCTGAAGCATAATAGATTCTCCTCCAGTTTTTATCTTTATTCTGTATATGTATGTCTGCTTCAAGTGTTTTTCTTGTAAGCATCATATTGTAGGATTGTTGTTGTGGGTTTTTAAATCCACTTTGCTATCCACTTCTGGTTTTGCATGTGTTCATCCCATTCACAATCACGATTATGACTACTATTTATTTTTCTCCAGACTAATTTTCCCATTTATTCTTTTTCTCTCCTTTTACCCTATCCCTCCTCAAAAGTGTTTTGTTTCTGACCACCACTTCTCCAATCTATCTCTCTTCTATCAGCTTCTCCTATCCCTCTCTCCTTCTAGTTCTCTTTAGTGTAAGATAAATTTCTATAGCCAACTGAGTGGATGTGTTTTTCCTTGTTTGAGTCAATTCTGATAAGAATAAGGTTCAAATGTAGCTCTTTATCCCATGTTCCCCTTTGCTGTAAAAACGTTCACACCTATTTTGAGATAATTTATTCTATTCTCTTTCTTTTCCCTTCTCCCAATGCATCTTCCCCCCTTCCTTAATTTTTTAAAAATTATATCAACATAATTAACTCACACATATACCTTCTATGTACACTTCTTTTTAACTGTCCTAATGGATAAAAAGTTCTTAGTACTTACAAGTATCAACTTTTTATGTAGGAATGTAAACAATTTAATCTTACTGAATTCCCATTATTTTTCTTTCATTTTACCTTTTTTTCATTCTCTTGAGTTTTGTGTTTGAATGTTATATTTTCTATTCATATCAGTTTTTTTTTTCATTAGAAATGCTTGAAAATCCTCAATTTCATCAAATATCCATTTTTTCCTACTGAAAGAATATTTAGTTTTTCTAGTGAGATGATATTCTTGGTTGTAATCCTAGTATCTTGATCTTCCATAATATCATATTTTATGCTATTAATGTAGAAAATGCTGAATCTTGTGTGATCCTGGGTGTAAATCTAGGATATTTGAACAGTTTCTGGCTTCCTGTAATATTTTCTTCTTGATCTAGATGCTCTGAATCTTGTGAGATTTCATTGTGGGATCTCTTTCAGAAAGTGTTTAGTGGATTCAATCAATTTCTGTTTCGCCCTTTGGTTCATAGCAGTCTTTAAAAATTTTTTTTTAAATTTCATTTAATTTTTAAGTTGTAACAATGGTGATCATACATAATAATAGTAATTTACATCATATAATAATTTTCCACTTTTCAATTCACTTTATTCATGTCACTTTTAATTATTGCACGTAAGCCTATTAATGTTTTTATAAGATCATCAAGCTCATATTTCTTATGGCACAAGGGGATTCCATCACAATTAGTTGAACCATTCACCAATTGACAGGCATCCCTTGAATGTCTAGTTCTTCCACATCTTTCACTTTTCAAGTTACTTTAACAGAAAGGTTGAATTAGAAGTTCTCTATCAGAGCAGCCTTGATAATTTCTTTCACTATGATGTCTAGGTTTTTAAAATAATGGTATTCAGGCAGTCCAATAATTTAAAAATTATCTCTCCTTGATCTATTTTTCCAGGCCAGTTTTTGATGAGACATTTCACACTTTTGTCTATTTTCTTATTCCTTTGATTTTCTTATTTCTTGATTTCTTAAGGCATCATTAACTTTCATTTGCCTTATTCTATTTTTTAAGGGATTATTTTCTTCAGTTAGTTTTGTACTTCCTTTTTCATTTGACCAATTCTACTTTTTAAAAGATTTTTCTCTTCTATGGGTTTTAGAGTCTCTTTTAACATTTGGCCTATTCTGCTTTTTTAAGATATTATTTTCTTCAGTATTTGTTGTTATGTTGTTTACCTCTACCAAGCTGATATTATTTTCATATATATATATTTCTTATTTTTTGTGGCTTTGCATGTAACTGCTTTGATCTGATTGTCTTCTTCTGAGCTTGTGTTTTGATCTCCTTTGCTACCCCAATAACTTTTTATGGTCAGATTATGATTATGATTATTATTTTTGATACTAGCTCACTTTTCCACTTTTTCTTAACTTTTTATGTTCAAATTGGGCCCAGCTCTTGGGATGAAGGGGCTCTGTTCCAAGCTTCAGGTTTTTCAAGCTGCTATGTTTAGTTTTGGAGATTTTAAAGTTTCAATTCTTTCAAGATGGTATGATTTAAGGAGAAGTGTGATCCAAGCTTTCCTGGCTTGTTCTCTGATCTATGAGAGACCACAAGCACCTTTTCCACCCTGAGACTGTGACTAAAGTCCCTTTTCCTGCTAGTCTTCCTTGTCCTGAGACTGGGACCCAGAGCAATATATGAACAACACAACAAAGTCCTACATCCAATGCCAACCAAGGGTCTCCTGTAATCTCCTTCTGAACAGTTTTTGATTCTCTTGTTTGTGTACTGAGAGCTCTGGAAGCCACTGTCATATGTGAGCTGATTCGGTTGCCTCCAAGGTCTGATTCATGTTTGCTGGACTGTTTACTCTCATTGCAGTAAAATAGACTTTTCTTCTTAATTTGCAAGTTGTCTTGACCAGAAAATTGTTTCATTCTATCTTTTGCTTGGTTCTGCTGCTACAGAATTTGTTTTGAGATGTATTTTTAATGCTGTTTGGAGGGGAATTTGGGAGAGCTCGGGCAAGTCTGCCATCTTGCATCTATCTTAACCTCAAATTTTCAGCAAGTTTCAAATTATTCAAATTCTCAGGCCACTGAAGCAAGGTTACCTTTAAAAAGAAAAAGAAGAAATCAGCAAAAAAAAAATCATGGGCAAGGAATAAAGACTAGAATATTAATAAAAAGGAATTTCTTTTGCTTATGAAATTCATTTTTACATGCAAATATATACCAAAACTATATGCTATAGTAAGTGGCCAAAATAATTATTTTGGGTTCTGACAGTGTCTTGCATTTTCCAGAACACACATATACTGCTAATTTTTGATTTTGAAATTAAATGAAATTATGTGGCTTTCCTGCGAACATCATTTCAAGTCTGATATTCAGGTCTCATTTTGGGGAAGTCTTCTTAGAAATATTAGGTATTTATATAGAGAGCATGGGAATCTGTATGTATAGGTAAAACCATGCTTTCACATCCTGGGATGCTTTTTGTTACTCAAGTAGACTTGAGGAAGGTAGGAGTATGGGCCTGAAGGAATATGATGACCCTGCATTTTTAAATTAGTTTTGTGCTTGCTGATGAAAGCCAAAATACCTTAAATTCAGATAGTGATTTTTGGGAATAATGTGAAAAAGGTACACTCTGGCAATTAGAAAAAGGGCCCAAATTAAAGGGTACTTGAACCATAAAAGAAATAGAGGAAAAGAGCAATACTGATCCTGCTGCTAACAGTACTGAGAGATAGATTAAATGCCTGCAAGCTCTCATTTGCTGAACTGCTGCTCTAGTTTCCAAAAGATCTTGGCTCCTGGGGGGTTAGACCATGAGAATTTACAGCCCTCTTCTTTTTTATGGAGGGAAAGCCACATTTCCCTATTTAATTACAAGGTGAAGGGCCTGCTTTTCTAAAATAGCTATTAGGCTTTAAACTAAAAGATAAATGAAAAAGTCATTCCTCCTCTTAATAAGGAAAAGATTTTTGAGTAAGGAAGAATAGTGGTTCATGAAGCTCTGAGAGTATTTGAAGAGAATCCCATAATTCTCATTCAGGTATTAGATTATGATGTCGAAACATTTAATTTTATAAAACCAATACTCCTTAACTTTTTTTTTTTTTTTTTGGCTGAGGCAATTTAAGTGTTAAGTGACTTGCCCAGGATTACATAACTAGGAAGTGTTAAGTGTCTGGACCCAGATTTGAACTCAGGTCCTCTTGACTTCAGGGCTGGTGTTCCACTGTGCCACCTAGCTGCCCTTCATTAACTCTTGATTGTTAACTATTCATGCAGAGATCTGGGCAGGGAACATAAACTACTAATAATATTACTAATATATTTGTTGGATATTTGAGGATATTGAGAGGAAAATTAGTTGTCTTTTTCACTGACCATCCTTTTCTCTATGGCTATAAAGATGAACATATTTAGCAGATATTTAAAATATATATTTAATTTTTCCCAAATTACATGTAAAATTTTTTGACATTGGTTTTTCAAAGTTTTTAATTCCAAATTCTCTTTCTTCTTTCCTCTTTCCCCTTCCCCTTCATTGAGAAAGCAAACAATTTGATATAGATTAGACACTTTTTCAGGTCTTAATGAACTTAACGTGTATAAACACAAATATATTCAATGAAGATCAAACTCACTGGGATGAAAGGGGTGTTCAGTTCAACTCAGACAGCATACAGGAAAGACAGCAAGAGGGTCTTAACAGCAGATCAGCAACCGAGACCCTTGGTCCAGGTTCAGTAGCAAAGCAGACCAGTGGGACAGCCTCCAGTCCCAGCCCAGAAGGAAAACTGGCAGTCTAGGAAACCAGGCTGTTGCCTGGAAAGACCAGATAGGGCTACCTCCTGCTTTGAGCAAGACACTAAACACAAGGTCACTGTGTGCAAAGCCAAGGCTCAAAGCTGCATAAGAAGCTTGGAACAGTGCTTCCTGTACCTCAGAAGCAGAGCTTGACTGTAAAAGTCACAAAATAGGAAAAAAAGAAAGAAAGACAATGAGTAAGATAAAGAAAAGAACCTTAACCACAGAATGCTATTGTGGTGACAGGGAAGATCAAAACACCAACTCATATGAGGACAAAATGTCCACAGGGGAAATCTCAAAAGTGATATGAATTGGTCTCAAGCCCACACAAGCTTCTTGGAAGCACTCATACAGGATTTTAAAAACCAAATAAGAGAGGTAGAAAAAAATTTGGAAAAGCAATGAGAGGTATGCAAGAAAGAAGGATGGAAAAGGAAGGATGAAAATTGACTGAAGAAAACAATTTTCTAAAAACCACAATTGGTCAAATGTTAAAAAAAAAATCCAATAAATAAAACAATACCTTGAAAAATAGAATTAATCAAATAGAAAAAGAGATACAAAAGATAAATGAAGAAAATCAAACATTAAAAATTAGAACCAGCTAAATGAAAGCTAATGACTCTATAAGACATCAAGAATCAGTCAAACTAAAAAGAATGAAAAAAATGAAGGAAAATGTAAAATATGTCACTGGAAAAACAACTGATCTGGAAAACAGATCCAGAAGAGACAATTTAAAAATTATTGGTCTACCTGAAGGCCACAATCAAAACAGAGCGACGATATCATTCTTCAAGAAACTATCAAGGAAGCTGCCTTTATATACTATTAACAGAGTCCAAAATAGTCATTTAAAGGAGGTGGAACCAAGATGATGGAGAGTAGACACATCTTTATCTGAGCTCCTACTAGTGTACCTCAGATAATCACTAGGTCAAGCCTCTGAACTGTTTTGGAGTGACAGAACTCACAAATATTTGGAGTGTAACAAATTTCCAGAAGAAGATATTTTGGAAGAACTTCAGAAAAGATCTGTTTCAATTGGGCAAAGGGAAAGACTGCTGAGTGCAGATGCAGCACAAGGAGTCTGGGCAAGGAGCCAGGACTTTGTGGCCCCCTGAACTGGTGAATCTACTTAGAGGCTTTTAGGCTACTCTGTCCTGGTTATAAGCCAGTGGAGCAGCAGATTATCTGTGAGACATCCAAAGCAAATATAAAAAGGAAATAGTAAACCTTTGAATCCCAGAAAAACATGGGACCTGGCCATGCCTACCTAGCACCCAAAGTCAGTTAGCAGCATTAGCCTGAAGGCAACCTAAAGTGGTTTTCACCCCTTTGCCTTAAAAGCAGACCTCAACCTTTAAAAAATGAGCAAAGAAAGCAAAAGAATTCTGACCATAGATAGCTTTCATGGAGAGAGATAACAGACATCAAAATTTAAGGATCCTAAAGGTAAATCCTCTCCAGATAAAGCCCCAAAGGGTGATATGAGTTGATTTTCATTTTACAAGGCTCTCTTGGAAGAATTCAAAAAGAATCTTTAAAGAGAACTAGAAGAAAAATGGGGAAAGGAAATGAGAATTTGGCAAGAGTTTGGAAAAGGAAAAACAGAAATTATCAGAAGAAAATTCCTTAAAAAATAGATTTGATCAAACGAAAAAAAAATATAACTCCTAACAAAATAGATATGAAAAAGAAACCAATTTGTTGAAAAACAGAATTTGTGAAATAGAAAAAATTGAATGAACAAAACACCACATTTAAAAGTTCAATTGACCAAATAAATGCAAAAGGAGATAAACAAGCTAACTGAAAAAAATAATTCACTAAAAATTAGAATTGAACAACTCAATGAGACTTCAAGCATCAGTCAAACGAAACCAAAAAAATGAAAAAAATAGAAGAAAATGTAAGATACCTCATTGGAAAAACAACTAACTTGAAAAACAGATCTAGGAGAGACAATCTAAGAATTATTGGACTTTCTGAAAATGATGATGAAAAAAGAGCCTAGACATCATCTTTCAGGAAATCATCAAGGAAAACTGCTCTAATGTCTTAGAACCAGGGGTTTAAATAGCCATTGAAAGAATTCACTGATCACGTCCTAAAAGAGACCTCAAAATGAAAATTCCAAAGAACACCATAGCTAAATTTCAGGATTATTAAATCAAAGAGAAAATATTGCAAGCGGCCAGAAGGAAACAATTCAAATATTGAGGAGTCACAATCAGCACCTAACAGCTTCCAAATTAAAGGACTGAAGGATATGGAATTTGATATTCTGAAAGACAAAGGAACTTGGATTCCAGCCTACAAGCAAAATTGAGCATTACCTTTCAGGGAAAAAGATGACCATTTAATGAAACAAGTGAGTTTCATTTATTTCTGATGAAAAGACCACAACTGAATAAATAGAGAATTTGATATTCAAATGCAGAACTCAAGAGAAACCAAAAGAGGTAAAAAGAAAAGAAAAAAAGGTAACTTTTTAAAAAAAGTTTAAAATATTCTATCCCTATATGTGAAGATGATATGTTTAATTTTTGAGATTTGTATCTCTGTTATGGGGATACTGAGAGGGTGCAAGTATAATTTGATTTTATTGTGAAGATATAAAAAAGAAACTAGAGGGGGCACTTAGGTGGTGCAGTGGATAGAGCACCAGCTTTGAAGTCAGGAGGACCTGAGTTCAAATCTGGCTTCAGAAGCTTAACACTTCTTAGCTGTGTGACCCTAGGCAAGTTGCCTCAATTGCTTAGGGAAAAAAAGGAGGAAAAGTGATTCTACTGAAAGAAAAGGAAGATGGACTTAAAATGGGGTAAATTACATCTTATGAAGAAGCAAAAAAGACCTATTACAATTGAGGGAAAAAAGGGAGGAGGATGAACATTGTGTGAATCTGATTTTCATCAGATTTGGCTCAATGAGAAAGTATCAGACCTATTTAGCTTCACAGAGAAACTTGTAACACCCTATAGAGATTTCTCTATAGAGAGGGAAAAGGGAAAAAGAATGGGGAAAGAGCTATAAAAAGGAAGGACTGTTTAAAGGAGGGGGTGGTCAGAAGCAAAATTCTGGGGAGAAGGGAAAGGGAGAAGGAAAAAGAAAAATATAACTAAGGGAAAACAAGATAGCAAGAAATACAGAATTAGTAATTTAACTGTTAATGTGAATGGGATAAACTCTCCCACAAAACAAGCAAATAGCAGGCTGTATTAAAAGCCAGAATCTTACAATTTGTTGTTTACAAGAAACATATTTAAAACAGAATGATACATTCAGAGTAAAGGTAAAAGGCTGGAGCAGAATCTATTATGCTTCATCTGAAGTAAAAAAAAAAAAAAAAAAAAAAAAAAAAAAGCAGAGGTAGCAATTTTGACCTCAGATCAAGAAAAAGCGAAAATAGATTTAATTAAGAGATAAGGAAGGAAACAATATTCTACTAAAAGGTACCACAGATAATGAAGTAATATCAATACTAAACATATATGCACTAAGGGGTAAAGCATCCAAATTCCTAGAGGAGAAGTTAAGAGAGCTACAAGAAGAATTAGACAGAAAAAAGATACTAGTGAGGGATTTCAACCTTGTTCTCTCAGCACTACATCAAACCACAAAATAAATGAGAAAGAAGTTAAGGAGGTAAATAGAATTCTAGAAAAGTTAGGTATGATAGACCTTTGGAGAAAACTGAATGGAGACAGAAAAGAATATATTCTTTTTCTTGGCAGTTCATGGAACCTATATAAAAATTGACTATATATATTGACTCAAAATCAAATGTAGAAAGGCAGAAATAGTAAATGCATTTTTTCAGATCATGATGCAATGAAAATTACATGCAAGAACAGACCAGGGAAAAATAGACCCAAAATTAATTGGAAACTAAATAATCTAAACCTAAAGAATGAGTGAGTAAAACAACAAATCATAGACACAAGTGATAATTTCATCCAAGAGAATGACAATAATGAGACAACACATTAAAATTTATGGGATGCAACCAAAGCAGTCTTAGAGGAAGTTTTATATCTCTAGATACTTGCATAAAATAGAGAAAGAGAAGATCAATGAATTGGGCTTGCAACTAAAAAAGCTAGAAAAAGAACAAATTAAAAAAAAAAACTAATTAAATACCAAATTTGAAATTCTGAAAATAAAAGGGGAGATTAATAAAACTGAAAGAAAACTATTGAATTAATAAACAAAAGAGTTGGTTTTATGAAAAAAAATCAACAAAATAGATAAACCTTTAGTTAATTTGATTAGAAAAAGGAAAGAAAACTAATTGTTAGTATCAAAAATGAAAAAGGAGAACTTTCCACCAATGAAGAGGAAATAATTAGGAGTTATTTTGTCCAATTTTATGTCAATAAATCTGATAATTTAAGTAAAATGGAGGAATATTTACAAAAATATAGATTGCCCCGATTAACAGAAGAGGAAATAAATTACTTAAATAGTCCCATTTAGGAAAAAGAAATAGAACGAGCTATTAATCAACTCCCTGAGAAAAAAATCTCCAGGGCCAGATGGATTTACATGTAATTCTACCAAACATTTAAAGAAAGATGAATTCTAATACTATCCAAACTATTTGAAAAAATAGGGAAAGAAGCAGTCCTAAGAATTCCTTTTATGAGACAGATATGGTGCTGATACCAAAATCAGGTAGGATCAAAATAGAAAAAGAAAATTGTAGACCAAATTTCCTAATGAATATTGATGTAAAAATATTTTTTAAAAAGTTAGCAAAGAGATTATAGCAAGTCATCCCCAGGATAATATACCATGACCAAGTAGGATTTATACCAGGAATGCAGGGATACTTCAATATTAGGAAAATTATTAACATAATTGACTTTATCAATAACCAAAGTTACAAAAATCATATGATTATCTCAATAGATGCAGAAAAAGCATTTGATGAAATCTAATGCCCATTCCGATTACAAACATTAGAGAGTATAAAAATAAATGGAATTTTCCTTAAAATGATTTTTTGAGCATCAATTTAGGGTTAGGGTTATTAGCAAGCATCATATGCAATGGGGACAAACTAGAATCATTCTCAATAAAATCAGGGATGAAACAGGGTTGCCCACATTACTATTCAATATTGTATTAGAAATGTTACCTTTGGCAATAAGAGAAGAAAAAGAGATTAAAGAAATTACAGTAGGTAATGAGGAAACTAAATTATCATTCTTTGCAGATGATATGATGGTATTCTTAGAGAATCCTAGGGAATCAATTAAACAATTACTAGAAACAATTCAGAACTTTAGCAAAGTTGCAGAATACAAACGAAATCCACCTAAATCACCAGCATTTTAATATATTACCAACAAAGTCCAGCAGCAAGAGATACAAAGAGAAATTTCATTCAAAATAACTGTCCATAATATAAAGTATCAGGAAATCTATCTGTCAAGAGAAAGTCAGAAACTATATGAACACAAGTACAAAACACTTTCCACATAAATAAAGTCAGATCTAATCAGTTGGAAAAATATCAAGTGTTCATGGGTAGGTCAAGCAAATATAATAAAAATGACAATATTATCTAAATTAATCTACTAATTTAGTGCCATATCAATCAAACTCCCAAGAAATTATTTTACAGATATAGAAAAAATAATTACAAAATTCATCTGGAAGAACAAAAGGTCAGGAATTTCAAGAGAATTAATGAAAAAAATGCAAATGAAGGTAGCCTAGCTGTAGAAGACCTAAAACTATATTATAAAGCAGCAGTCATCAAAACCATTTGCTTACTGGCTAAGAAATAGAATAGCCAATCAGTGGAATAGATTAGGATCACAGGATAAAATAGTTAATAACTATAGCAATCTATTGTCTGTCAAACCCAAAGACCCCAGCTTTTGAGATAAGAATTCACTATTTGACAAAAACTGCTGGGAAAATTGGAAACTAGTATGGGAGAAACTAGGCATTGACCTACATCTAACACCACATAACAAAATACGGTCAAAATGGATTCATGATTTAAACATAAAGAGTGATACTATAAGCAAATTAGAAGAACTTAGGAGAGTTTACCTTTCAGATTTGTGGAGAAGGAAGGAATTTGTGTACAAAAAAGAACTGGAACTAATAATTGAATACCAAATATATAATTTTGATTATGTTAAGTTAAAAAGTTTTTGGACAAACAAAATTAATGCAGACAAGATTAGAAGGGAAGCAATAAGTTGGGAAAACATTTTTTATATTTAAGGGTTCTTATAAAGGCTTCGTTTCTAAAATATATAATTGACTCAAATTTATAAGAATTTAAGCCATTCTCCAATTTGATAAATGGTCAAAGGATTTGAATAGACAATTTTCAGATGAAGCAATTTAAACCATTTCTAGTGATATGAAAAGGTGTTCTAAATTACTATTGATCAGAGAAATGCAAATTAAGACGACTCTGAGATACTACTATATACCTGTCAGATTGGCTAAGATAACAGGAAGAGATAATGACAAAAGTTGGAAGGGATGTGGGAAAACTGGGACACTAATACAATGTTGGTGGAGTTATGAATTGTTGCAACCATTCTGGAGAACAATGCAGAAGTATGCCCAAAGGGCTATCAAACTGCATTTGATGCAGCAGTATTTCTACTGGGCTTATATCCCAAAGAGTTCTTATAGAAGGGAAAGGGACCCATATGTGCAATAATGTTTGTGGCAATCCTTTTTGTAGTGTTCAGAAACTGAGTGGATGCCCATAAGTTGGAGAATGGCTGAATAAGTTATGGCATATGAATGTTATGGAATATTATTGTTCTATCAGCAGGATGATTTCAGAGAGGCAAAACTACATATTATTTAAAGGTTAAACTATTTACATTCCTAGATAGGAAAATGATATTTACAATTCTTGAGACCTATATCTCATCCTATAAATAAGTAGGAGGAGAAAGGGCCAGAAAAGGGAGGGGCTGGATGGAAGGTAGAGCAAAAACAAAGATGGAAGTAAGATAGTATATTAAAATTTTTGCAATGAATCTCTTGGAATTACCAGTGTTAAAAATTATATACCACCCACATGTCCAAAAACATTTATTGCAGCTTTTTATGGTGGCACAGAACTGGAAATTGAGGGGATGCTCATCAGTTGGGTAATGGCTGAACAAATTATGGGTAAATGGATGTAGTGGAGTACTATTGTTCTATAAGAAATGATGAGCAGATGAATTTTAGACAGATTTTTGCTCTTCTCAGCAAAATATAGAATTTTATTATAGAATAGAATTATGGAATTTTAAGACAATTTCAAAAGACTCATGATGGAAAATGCTATCCATACCCAAAGAAATAACTATGGAAATAAATATTGAAGCATACTATTTTCACTGTTTTTTCTTATGGTTTTTTCCTTTTGTTCTGATTTTTCTTTTACAACATAACTAATGTGGAAATATGTTTAATAAGTCTGTACATGTATAACCTCTATCAGATTGCTTGCCATCTTGGAGATGAGGGAAACAAGGAAGGGAGGAGAAAAATGGAAATCAAAATCATATAAAAGTAAATGTTGAAAACTAAAAAAAAATTCTAAAATTATGAGAAAAAGGATAAATTAAGTGGCCAAGGCATGAAAAAAAAAGAAAGCCAAGAAATATTCATATAACACGTTTCACGGAAGGAATCTGAAGTTGATTTTAAAAAAAGTATCCTAAGGTATCATCTCATGAGTGTCTGAACATAGCTCCTCCCCACCCCAACCCTCATTCTCCAGCTACCATTGATTATGTTATTTAAACCATATTGATTATATTTTTCTGTATTAGGGGACCCTAAGCACCTCAATTTCATTTAGTCATTTAGGTAAGTTTATAGAGAGTAATACTGACATCAAAGGTTTAATAAGAATAACATACAAAGAATCTCCCCTAACACCTGATGAACATAATTACACTACTTCGTCTTCAGGGAGTAGAAGAGGATTAGTTATACAGCTATCCTCAGTTTCTATATAGTCTACTTTCAGTAAATTCTACTTCCAAAGCTCCACCTTGGCTGGTTTTCTGGCTTTTCAGGGCTTTCTGATAAACTGGATACCACATCCAGGTATTCAAGATCTCCAGGCTAGAATGCCTTACGAACCAAGTACACTCCAGCCCCCTCTTCCTAGAAATGAAAAAAGGACACTCCAGAGACACCCAAATCTCAAGCCCAGAATTGCAAGCTGTTTTCCAGTAAAGAATGCTTCAAATCACTATTTATGAGAGAAATACAAATAAAAGCAACTTTTTACCTCATAAATTGAGAACTGGCAAAGATATTCAAAGATGGAACCTGATTTCTGAAGGGCATATGGGAAAATGGGCACACTGGTGTACTGTTGCTGAAACTATAAATTGGTACAAGCAATTTAGAAAAAAAAATATATATATATATCTGGTAAATAAAGGGCCATATTCTTTGATGGATCAAGAAGTTCCGTTACTGGACTTAGACCTTAAACAAGCCATTGATAAGAAGAAAGTCCCCAAAATACATTTTTAAAAAACAGCATTCTTTTTGTTAGCAAAAAATTGTCAACAAGTAGAAGCCCATTTATTGACAACTGAATAAAAAAAGTGTTATAGGAACGTAATGGAATATATCACAGTGCTGTAAAGAATGATCAATATGGGTAATGTGGAGAAACACGGAAAGTTCAAGATGAACTGATGATGTAAGGTGAATATAGGTCAAGAATATAATAGACGCATTAAGCACAATAAAACAATAAAAATGCAAGATATTAAGATAAAAGCAGAAACTTAAATATTTATAATATTTTTAAAAAAGAGGATAAATTAGTAGAAACTCAAGAAAAATAACTTGAAATGTAGGGGTAAATATAAGGGTTTACAAGATCAGAAAATAGGAAATATGCTGTGTTTTTGATGTGATGCTTTAAAATCAAAACATAGAGTTTTCTACCTTATCTATGTATAATATTAGACAACGACTATGTCTATATATACATATATGTAGCCACACAATATTTTATAGACAACTATGAATTTCATACCATAAGATGACATATATAGTACATATACAGAAACATAAGTTTATCTTATATATAATATGTACATGACAATTATTAACAAAAAATATTAATATATATGTACAAATATATGTGTTTACATACATATACATATTACTTTTTAAAAGCAAAAAATAAAAATATTTTTATTAGATTATGAAACATTTTGTCTTAGATTCAAAACACTGTTTTAGATTTTCATTTCTTAGAGTAAGATTTTAGTTGGATTGTATTCTGTTTCTATTTTAAAGAAATACTACCTGAAATGGTATTTTTACTAACAAAATAGAAAAAAGAATTGGGCAAGATAAAATCAGTACAAATATAGAACAACAAAATAATGCAGATGTTAAGAGAGTAAAGATGAAAAATCTTAATGCAATGTTGGAGCAGGATTATTTACATTACTCTATTTTTTTTTGTATTCTTTTTTTTTTATTTATTTAATAGCCTTTTATTTACAGGATATATGCATGGGTAACTTTACAGCATTAACAATTGCCAAACCTCTTGTTCCAATTTACCTCTTACCTCCCCACCCCCTCCCCTAGATGGCAGGATGACCAGTAGATGTTAAATATATTAAAATATAAATTAGATACACAATAAGTATACATGACCAAAACGTTATTTTGCTGTACAAAAAGAATCAGACTCTGAAATATTGTACAATTAGCTTGTGAAGGAAATCAAAAATGCAGGTGTGCATAAATATAGGGATTGGGAATTCAATGTAATGGTTTTTAGTCATCTCCCAGAGTTCTTTTTCTGGGCATAGCTGGTTCAGTTCATTACTGCTCCATTGGAAATGATTTGGTTGATCTCGTTGCTGAGGATGGCCTGGTCCATCAGAACTGGTCATCATATAGTATTGTTGTTGAAGTATATAATGATCTCCTGGTTGCTCATTTCACTCAGCATCAGTTCGTGTAAGTCTCTCCAGGCCTTTCTGAAATCATCCTGTTGGTCATTTCTTACAGAACAGTAATATTCCATAATATTCATATACCACAATTTATTCAGCCATTCTCCAACTGATGGACATTCATTCAGTTTCCAGTTTCTAGCCACTACAAAAAGGGCTGCCACAAACATTCGTGCACATACAGGTCCCTTTCCCTTCTTTATAATCTCTTTGGGATATAAGCCCAGTAGTAACACTGCTGGATCAAAGGGTATGCACAGTTTGATAACTTTTTGAGCATAGTTCCAAACTACTCTCCAAAATGGTTGGATTCGTTCACAACTCCACCAACAATGCATCAATGTCCCAGTTTTCCCACATCCCCTCCAACAATCATCATTATTTTTTCCTGTCATCTTAGCCAATCTGACAGGTGTGTAGTGGTATCTTAGAGTTGTCTTAATTTGCATTTCTCTGATTAATAATGACTGGGAGCATCTTTTCATATGACTAGAAATAGTTTCAATTTCTTCATCTGAGAATTGTCTGTTCATATCCTTTGACCATTTTTCAATTGGAGAATGGCTTGATTTTTTATAAATTAGAGTTAATTCTCTATATATTTTGGAAATGAGGCCTTTATCAGAACCTTTGACTGTAAAAATATTTTCCCAGTTTATTGCTTCCCTTCTAATCTTGTCTGCATTAGTTTTGTTTGTACAAAAACTTTTCAGTTTGGTATAATCGAAATTTTCTATTTTGTGATCAGTAATGATCTCTAGTTCTTCTTTGGTCTAAAGACATTTACATTACTCTAAAGCAACTACATATGAGACACTGAAATAAAACTGAGATCGCCACAGGTACTTCATGTTCACTATCAAGTGATTTCTGCTATTATTAGATATTAAGCTCTTTGTGATCAATGCCTTTTTTTTTTTATTATTTCTTTATTTGCTTAGTATTCGCATAGTTTCTGGCACAAAGAAGGAAGAAAAGAAGTGTTTATTAATTGATTGATTAAGAAGAATTATAATCTTTTTCTGTATCTGAGGGGATGAGTGCAATTCCACATTTTAAAACTGAACCAAATGCATAAAATAAAAATAATCTGGCAAAAAGACCATAATACCAGAGACTGGATATCTAGGTAGAGGCTATGAACTTTTTACATAAGAATGAAAGCCTGAACCAAACAACATTTTCTCAAAAGTGGAGAAAAAACAGACTTATTATGAACTTAATTGTTAGGAAAAAACAAAATAAACAAATCAAGATTTCTTTTTATATTATGAAAAATCCAAATGTCATAAAAATTGACAATGTAAAATACCAAGAATTATAGAAGAAATAAAATTAATTAACTTACTTGTTTTACTGAATCCTTCAAGATTGAGAATTACAAAGAAAAAATCAAAAGGAAAAGAGAAATGAACATTAAAATCCAAATAAAAAAATTTTTTAAAGACAAAACAAAAAACAAAAACAAAGGTCTAACACTGGAAAACTGGATTTCTTAAACCTTTAAATAAGTACGAAAGCTTGAACTATCCAACATTTTCTATAGAATGAAGAAAGCAAGCAGTATTCTAATCAAAATCTTATGAGTCAAATACAGTCTTATATGTAGAATCAAGGAAAAATAGAATAGTGCTACATGCCCTTATGCAAGTGACTTAACTTTCCTGAGCCTCAGGTTGCTAATAAAGGGAGAAAGCAAATTTTCTCTCTAAATATACCATGTCAGTGTAAAATAACTCTTTATTCTAGAAAGATCTGTGTGTGCTTGATTGTGTGGTGGTCATGGGGTATCAGATTATGAAGGGCTTTAAATAGCAAACAGATGTTTACAAACTTGTCCCTGGTATTATTAGGGAAAGCCAATTGGCTTGAATGAATAGTAGAATAGATTATACTTGATGGCATCTGCATTTAAAGGAAGTGACTTTGATTAAAGGTAAGTGGAGGAGTAAGAAAAGATTTGTGGCAGGTAGACAAATCAACAGGTTACTGTAACATTATAGCCTGTATATGGGTTGTGAAAATATAGAAGGAAAAAACCCAGCAAGATGGTTGGCATAGATTTTTGGATGGTAAAAATCGATAGCCTTTATTGGCAGTTGATGGATATAGAGAATAACAAAGAGGGAGATGTTGAGAATGACATCTTGGTTGTAAGCAAAGTAGGATTTAGGAGAGGAAGGATGATGGAGTTTGGTAAAAATATTAAAGTTAAGAAGCCTATGCTGTCAATGACAAGCTAAATCAGCACCTACCTAAAATTCCAGAAGGAGTTCTGGAAAAAGAGTTGAATAGCTCCTTCCCACACTAAGACCCCAAATACTTTCAAACATCACACCAATGCTTTCCAGTGGAGAACTGGATCTACTTCTGTTACCATGGAGCTCAACCAAAACAGGTGCTTTGTGATGTAACACATGGCATTAGCTGCTAGGAATGCTACTTAATGAAGAATGATAATATTAGGTGACCGATAAGAGCTGTCCAGCTTCAAGATCTTAAAATTTTACTTATCATGTTTTCATATTCATAAAACTTTTATTTATTATTTTCCCCCTCATTTTCAGTCCCTTGTACTACAACAATGCACTTTGGAAAGAAATTAAAAGGATTAATTTCTCTTAAGAGTGATTTGTTTGGAAGTGGTGGAAGCTAAAAGATGGCAGGAAGACACAACGCGACTTCATAAGCTCTTTCTTTTACCCTCTCTATCAATAATTATATTGATCTCAAAAATAGTCTTGATTGCTACAATCGTGAATGGATAAGAAGATAAACAACTCAGCCAGCGAAGAAAATATGCAGTCTAAGCAAAAAGGTTGGTTTAGGGCCAGAGGAGGAGACCAGCTAGACTGGAGAGAAATTAGGTTCTGTATGAGAGCCTCAAACTGAAAGTGAAAAGCACAGATCCTCAGCAAGAAGTCTTCAGACCCCAACCGCAGTGAGATGGCTCTTCCTTAATGGGCTGTCGATCCTGCACAGCAGGAGGACACAGCCATTAGTTAGCCTCCAATCTGCACAGTGGGGGCTCGACTGGGCCATAGAGCTTTCCCAGGGCCAGATTTGCAATCAGTGCAGAGACACTGGGGCAGAGTTTGCAGTCTGCAGTCAGAACTCTAATACCATCAGTCCCACAAGAGCTCTGCTGGACAAAGAATAAGACATCTTTCACAGGACTTAGTTTCTAGCCTAGGGCTAATGGCTAACCCACACAGCTTCTCAATCTGGGCTACTTCCAATAGTTATACTGGCTCAGTGTCTGAATCCATTCTGTTGGGGAAGGGAAATAGCTTACTCAGAGCAACTCCCATACTCGAAAGATGAAATCAGGTTTACATCTCTCTGCTACTTAAGGAAGGCTTGGTAACCTTGCCTAGGGGAGACATGAACCTAAGATTTAGTAGAGAGACAAACTGAATAAAAGATTAGAGAAAGAACCATCTACAGGCTTCTATTGCGAAAAACAGAGGCAAGCAAACCTGAAGAGATCTCAAACAGCAAAAATGACATAGACTGTCTTCCTTAGCATGATGCATCTACAGAAAGAGAGCCAGTTAAAAGTCCGTAACAAAAGTTAGAAGATCAACTGAGGGAAAGTGAAAGCTACAACCCTTAAAGAGCCAAACAACTCCTAACTCCACAAATGGAAACAATCAAATAATTCAGGAAAGTAAACATGTTGAGATTGAAAATCATACAGAATCTACTAGAGAGAATAGTAATTTGTGAATGAAAGACAAGAACTCTCCAAGAACATAAAGGATCTTGATTGAAAATGACATAAAACAGCTATAAAACCATTAGATTTGATGACATTGAAAAAGAAAGATAATCTCTAAAACCTAAAAAAAAATGCAATAAAACTTCCTCTTACATGACTCTAAAACAGACATTTAAAAATCTCAATTGACATATAAAGAAAGAAGTAAAAAGCTAATGAAGAAAAATAATTCTTTAAAAAATTAGAACAGAACAAACAGGAACTAAGAATTATTGAGAGCAAGAAATCATCAAGCAAAACCAAAGAAGAATTGAACTGAAAGAGAAAAAACCAATAGAATGTAGTCTTACTTGAAAACGACAGACTTGAAAATAGATCTAGAGAGATAATCTGAGGATTATTGGACTATTCCTAAAAACTATGATGAAAAAAAGAGCCTAGAACTATTTACAAACAATCATTCAAAAGAACTCCCAATGTAATCATATCAGAAAGGTAAAATAGAGCAATTGAAAAGAATTCATCTAACACCTTCTCTGAAAGAAACCCTAAAACTAAAACCAAGGAACTAATATGGCCAAATTTAGAACTATCAAGATTAAGGAAAAAATTTTACAACAGCCAAAAAGAAATTTAAATACGAAGGCTAACACAATAAGGATCATCCAGAAGATCTGGCTCTCCAACATTAAAGTCGAAAAGAGTCCTAGAAGATATTCGAAGAGACACAAGAAACTTGTGAATAGCTCAATTCAAAAAACTACAGAAGAACATGAGCATTTCTTCCAGGAAAGAAGAATGGACATTTAATGAAACAAAATGAATTCCATAATTGTTTCTGAAGAAAAAAAACCAGAACTAAACACAAAATTTCAGATCTCCAACCACAGAAACTCAAGAGATACAGAAAGAGTAAAAATAACTCTTGAAGAATTGTAATTTTAAAGAATTAGCTGGATATATAAAAGAACTACATGTATAATTTGATTTGACACAGAATCATAACAAAAAGGAAGTAGATATGGAAAAAGATGATGATCTATGCAAAAAGTGGAAGGATGGGAAAAAAGAGGAAAACCAAAGATCCAACACAGAACAGAGAGCAAAAGGAAACATTCTACATATCTGAGGGAATTTAGAAGGGAGAACATTTGTGAAATCTTACTCTCATCAGAGTTACTCAAAGAAAAAAAATGACATTTTTTTGAGAAAATACTCCTGCCCATTAAAATGGGGAGAGAAAAGGAAAAAAATAAAAGGTGAATAAGGAATGGGAAAAGATTCAGGGAGGAGGGATTCTAAAGAGTAGCACGATACAAGTGTACAAAGTTCAAAAGGGAAAAGGTTGGGCAAGAAAAAGAAAGCATAATTTGGGGTTATTAGGATGGCAGGAAATGGATTTAGTAATTCTAACCGTAAATGGAATGGATGAACTCCCACAAAGAGGAGCAGATAACAGTACTGGATCAAAAGTCAGAACCTACAATATGTTGTTTACAAAAACACATTTAAAAGCAGGGAGATACATAATAGAGTAAGAGTAAAATAGGCTGAGCAAAACCTAGTATGCTTCAGGTGAAGTCAAAGGAGGTAGACCATCCTTATCTCAGAGTCAAAGCAAAAGCAAAAATTGATCTAATTAAAAGAGATAAGAAGGTAACTACATCCTGCTAAAGACAGCATTAAAACAACGAAGTGATATCAATAATAAACATATATGCACCAAGTGGTATGGATCCAACTTCCTAAAGGAGAAGTTAAGAGAGTTGTCAAGAAGAAAATAACAACAAAACATGTAGATAGTGGGAGATCTCAACCTATGCACTCTCAGAATTAAACAACAAACACATAAACAAATAAAAGAAAGAAATTAAAGAAGTAAATAGAATATTAGAAAAAATTAGTATGTTAGATCTTTGGAGAAAATTGAATGGAGATAGAAAGGAATATAACTTTCTTCTCAGCAGTTCATGGAACCTATTCAAAATTGATCATATATTAGGACATAAAGACCTCAAAATTAAATGCAAGAAAGCAGAAATAGTAAATAGCTTTGTTTTCAGATCATGATAGCAATAAAACTACATTCAACAAAAGTTAAGGAAATAGACCAAAAAGTAATTGAAATTAAACAATCTCATCTTAAAGAATGATTGGAGTGAAGCAGCAAATTATAGATACAATTAATAATTTCACCCAAGATAATGACAATGAATGAGACAGATATACCAAAATTTATGGATGCAGCCAAAACGTATAATAAAGGGAATTTTATATCCTTAGAGGCTTACTTAAATAAAACAGAGAAAGAAAAAGATTAATGAATTGGGCTTGCAACTAAAAAACTAAAAAGACCAAATTAAAACCCCAATCAAATACTAAATTTGAAATTCTAAAAATTAAGAGGAGAAATTAAAAATATTGAAAGTAAAAAACTATTGAACTAATTAATAAAACTAAGAGTTGGTTCTATGAAAAGCCAATAAAATAGATAAGCCTTTGGTAAATCTGATTAGAAAAAGGAGGGAGGAAAATGAAATCAGTAGTCTTAAAAATGAAAAGGGAGAACTTTCCACCAATGAAGAGGAAATTAGAGAAATAAGGAGTTATTTTGCTCAACTTTATGACAATAAATTTGATAACCTAAGTGAAATGGATGACTACCTCCAAAAATATAGACTTCCCAGACTAACAGAGGAGGAAGTAAATTGCTTGAATAGTCCCATTTCAGAAAAAGAAACAGAACAGGCAATTAAACAACTCCCTAAGAAAAATCCCAGGACCAGATGGATTTACAGTGAATTTTACCAAACATTTAAAGAACAATTGGCCCTCAATGCTATATAAATTATTTGATAAAATAGGAATGAAGGAATCCTACCAAATCTCTTCTATGACACAGACATAGTACTGATACCCTAAACCAGGTAGGTTGAAAACAGAGAAAGAAAATTATAGACCAATCTCCCTAATGAATATTGATGCTAAAATCTTAACAAGATATTAGCAAAAAGACTACTGAAAATCATCTCCAGGATAATATACTATGATCAAGCAGGATTTATACCAGGAATGCAGGGCTGGTTCATATTAGAAAACTATCAAATAATTGGCCATATTAACAACCAAATTAACAAAACCATATGATCATCCTCAATAGATGCAGAAAAACATTTGACAAAAATCCAACATCCATTCCTATTAAAAAACACTTAATATAGGAATAAATGGACTTTCCTTAAAATAATCAGCAGCATCTATTTAAACCATCAGTAAGCATCATATGTAATGAGACAAACTGCAACCATTCCCAATAAGATCTGAGGAAACAAGGTCACTATCACCAAGTTACTATTTAATATTGTATTACGAAACAGCTAGCTTTGGCAAAAGAGCTGAGAAAGAGATTTAAAGAATAAGAATAGGCAGAGAAACCAAATTATCACTCTTTGCCAACGACATGATGGTTATACTTAGAAGAACCCCAGAGATTCTAATAACAAAATTATTAGAAAAATCCACAACTTAGCAAAGTTTCATTATAAAATAAACCCATATAAGTCATCAATACTCTTATATATCAATAACAAAATCCAACAGTCAGAGTTACAAAGAGAAATTCCATTTAAAGCTAACTACTGATAATATAAAATATTTAGAATCTATCTGCCAAGGAAAAATCAGAAACTTTATGAGCAAAAAATTACAAGACCACTTTTCACACAAATTAAGTCTGATCTAACCAATTGAAAATATTAAATGCTCTTGGATGGGCGACAAACTATAATAAAGATGACAATATTACCTAAACTAATCTATTTATTTAGCCCTACACCAATGCAGACTACCAAAACTATTTTAATGACCTAGAAAACATAACAAACAAAATTTATATGGAAAAACAAAAGGTCAAGAATTTCACAGTTAACTGAAAAAAATCAAATGAAGGTGAAGCTTAGCAAATGTACCAGATCTAAAACTATATTATAGAAAGAGCGTTATCACCAAAAACCATTAAGTATGACCATCAAGGAATAAGATTAGTTGATACACCTGTGAATAAAAAGTTAGGTTCAAGGATAAAACAGTCAACAAATATAGCAACCTACTTTGACAGAACCAAAGACCCTCAGCTTAATGGATAATGAACTTACTGTTTGATAAAAATGCTGGAAATTGAAACTAATATGGCAGAAACTAGGCATTGATCCACACTTAACACTCGCATACCAAGATAATTAGGTCAAAAGAGTTCAAGTGATCATAGCGCATCAAAGAATGAAATTGATAACCACACTAAATTAAAAGAGAACACAGGATACGTTTAACTACTCAGACACTGTGGAAGGAAGGACTTTAAGACCAAAGCAGAACTAGAGACTCATTCGCTTGATCACAACATACTAGAAAATTATACTGATTATACCAAACTGAAAAGTTTATTGTACAAACAAAACTATGCAGACAAGATTAGAAGGAAGCAATAAACTGGGAAACTATTTTACAGTCAAAGGTTCTGATAAAGGCCTCATTATTCTAAAATATATAGAGAATTAACTCTAATTTAAAAATCAAGCATTCTCACAATTGAAAATGGTCAAAGGATATGAACAGTACAATTCTCAGATGATAGGAAAATTGAAACTATTGTCATAGTCATATGAAAAGATGCTCCCAATCATTATTAGATCAGACGAAAATGCAAAATTAAGACAACTCTAAGATACCATTTATACACACCTGTTCAGATTGGCTAAGATACAGGAAAATATAATGATTGTTGAGGGATGTGAAAACATGACTATTGATGCATTGTTGGTGGAGTTGTAGAACTGAATCCAACCATTTTGAGAAGTAGTTTGGAAATATGCTCAAAAAAGTTATCAAACTTGCATACCTTTGATCCAGCAGTGTTACTACTAGCGCTTATATCCCAAAGAGATTATAAAGAAGGGAAAGGAGACTTGTATCGTCGCATAGCAATATTTAGTGCAGCCCTTTTGTCAGTGGTCTCAGAAACTGAAACTGAAATGAATGTCCACATTGGAGTAATGGCTGAATAATTGTGAGTTAGAATATTATGGATATATTACTGTTCTGTAATATGACCACAGGATGATTTCTCAGAAAGGCCTGGAGATGACTTACATGAACTGATGCTTGAGGTGAAATGAGAGGACCAGTAGATCATTATATACTTCAACAACATATACTATATGATATCCAGTTCTGATGGACCAGGCCATCTCTCAACAATGAGATCAACTCGAAATCATTTCCAAATGGAGCAGATAATGAACTGAACCAATATGCCAGAGAAAAGAAACATTTGGTAGAGATGACTAAAACCATTACTTTATGAATTTCCAAATCTCCTATATTTATGCTACATGCATTTTATGAATTTTCACTTCTTCATAAAGCTAATTGTATCAATTCATTTCAGAGTCTTGACTTCTTCCTATTGTACACAAAATAATATTTCTATATGTATACTTATTGTGTAATCTAATTATATTTTAATGTATTTAACATCTACTTGGATCAGATCCTTAGCCATCTAGGGAGGTGGGAGGTAAGAGGTAAAAATTGAACAAGAGTCTTTGCAGTTGTTAATCTGTAACAGTTATCATTCATCATGCATCATAACCTGTAAATAATAGATGGCTATCTAAAAAAATTTAAAAAAGAGTGACTTGTTTCACTCAGCATCAGTTCATGTAAATCTTTCCAGACACCTCTAAAATTAGTTTGTTCATCATTTTTTATAGAACAATAATATTCCATTACTGTCATATACCATAATTTATTCAGCCACTCTCCGACTGATGAGCATTCATTCACTTTCCAATTTCTTGCCACCACAAAAAGAGTTGCTACAAACATTTTTGCACAATTGGTCCTTTTCCTTCCTTTAGGATTTCTTGGGATTCAGATCCAGTAGTAGCTCCAAATTGTTCTCCAGAATGATGGATCAGTTCACAACTCCACCACCAATATATCACGTCCCAGTTTTCCCACATCTTCTCCAACATTTATCATTATCTTATTCTGTCATCTTAGTCAATTTGAGAAGTGTATAGTGGTATCTCAGAATTGTCTTTGTATTTCACCAGTTAGTAATGAGTTAGAGCATTTTTTCATGTGATTAGATATGGCTTAAATTTTTTTCTTTTTAAATTAAAGCTTTTTATTTTCAAAACATATGCATGGATAATTTTTCAACACTGACCCTTGCAAAACCTTGTGTTCCAAAATTTCCCCTTCTTCTCCTCACCCCCTCTCCTAAATGGCAAGTAATCCAATATGTGTTAAACATATTAAAATATATGTTAAATCCAATATATGTATATATATTTATACAATTATCTTGCTGCACAGGAAAAATCAGTTTAAACAGGAAAAAACTGAAAAAGAAAACAAAATGCAAGCAAACAACAAAAAGAGTAAATATGCTATGTTGTGATCCACACTCAGTTCCCACAGTCCTCTCTGGGTGCAGATGGCTCTCTTCATCACAAGATCATTAGAACTGTCCTCAATCATCTCATTGTTGAAAAGAACAATATCCATCAGAACTGATCATTATATAATCTTGTTGTTGCCATGCATAATGATCTCCTGGTTCTGCTCATTTCACTTAGCATCAGTTTACATAAATCTCTCTAGACCTCTGTGAAATCATCTTGCTGATCATTTCTTATAGAACAATAATATTCCATAACAGTCATATATCATAACTTATTCAGCCATTCCTCAATTGATAGTCATCCACTCAGATTCCAGTTTCTTACTACTATATAAAAGGCTATGGCTTAAATTTCTTCATCTGAAAATTTTCTGGTTTATATCTTTTGACCATTTCTGAATTGACAGTTTCCATCATTTCTACTTCAACAGCTAGTTCATCCTTGTTAGGAAGAACCAAATCTGGAATATCATTTCTACTTGTTGCTTTTCCTACTCTTTGTAAGATAATCATATAAGTTATTAGTTTCTTTGCACTTGGTAGAGAACATTCCAGTGAATATCTAAATAATTTAAATTTCCCCTTGTTATTATGTTGTGACAGGCACTTGGTTTCTCAACACAATTCATTTCTTCTTTTTATCCTTGCACAATCTGATGGCAGCCTTGTTTGTATTTTTGCTTCTGCAGGTCTTCATCAATGTTTCATTTATAAAGCAAAATTTTGGAGAATATAAATTCAATCCTGATATTATTTTTCTATGCACGATTCTTTTCATCATAATGAGGGTTCCTTTTTTCATTCCTTTTTATTTTTTTAATGTTAAGGTTTTTTTCTTCTTTTAAATAGTATAATTTTAACTTGATTTTTTATTCCCTTGATGCCTGGTAAAATTTATTTTAAGCTTGTTACTCCTTTCTCTTTGGGTTTTGAGAACTAGTTCCATTTTATTTCCTGCTTTTGTCTTATTATTTAATTCTTCACCTCTTTTTATCCTTTTAGTCAAGTAAATTTCTCTCTCCTTCATCTAGTGTTATCCATTAGCTTTTCTTTTTAAATTTCATTTTTGAATCTCTTTCCAGAGAGGATTTTTCTCATTCTTCTTCATCATCCATACTCTCTTGCTGCCACCCCTAACTTCATTTTCTCCGATCTATGGCTCCTAAATTATCTAGTCCTCTATTCTCTGCATTTCTTATGGAATCAAAACTTCTAAGTTTTCCATTATGGGCTCTTCCTTCTAGATAGTTTGTGCCAGAGATTTCCCTTTTCCATAGTTTCTTATTTCCGGAAGAATTTCAATTCCTGCAAGTAACAGAGAGTATACTACCTCATGGTAAAAAACTCTCCACCACATTCCAGATGGTTCAACATTCCATTTATCTATAACTTCTTCAGTTTTATATTCTTTTTCCTATTTGCCTGATAATCTTCTGAGTTCATTCCCTTTTGGTCCAACAGGTGCCAGTAACTACCATCAGTTCTACCCCACCTCTTGAGGTAGGGTAAGGGAAATTTTTAAGCTTCAAATTCACCTGACCTTACTCAGCATAATGTTCCCATCTCCCTTCCTGACATTTTTCCTCAGTCATAGAAACATTCATTAGTACAACTTGCTCCCACCACCAAACTAAAGGCTCTCCCTTTTCAAAACTTTCTCTCTCATACTCTCACTTTTCTGCAAGCTGTTCTCTTCTTGAGAGACTGCAGGGTTCAGCTTCCCTTCTCTGCTAGCCCTTGATTTGACCTAAGTACGTCACACTCCTTTATCTTCCTGCTCCCCTCCCTCCTTTTAGGCACCTACCTATTTTGTGTTGTAGTCACATGCATTCTCAAAATATTTTAATCACTTGTAGGCAGGTTTTGTCAATAATGTTCTGGACCCAACTCTTTACTGTCATTTCCACTACTGGATATCCCACTCTGCATCTTGAGTTCTATTCCTTCATTTTCCATTGGATGCAGAGATTCTGGAATGAGGAATTGGAATCTAACTGAATTTAAGTCCAGGTCTACTTTTCTTATGTTTTTACACCTTCTTACAGGGATCTTTGGCAATGGCTGTTGAGGCCTCAAAACATTTTCATAGACAGAAGCCTGGATTTTTATAGTACTGAAGAGAGGAGCACTGGGGTTTGGGTTTGGGTTTTTTGACAAGCCAATGATTTGAGTCCTTGGGTCATCTAGTGTAGCATCACTCTTGACAGCATATGAGCAATGAGAAAGGGGCTCTGTGTGGCCTCAGGATAGGAGTGATTTCATATTTTATCTTCTTTTTAAATCTTATTTTGGGTTCTGGTAATCTAGACTGTTAAGAGCTAAGGAAGGTTTTTTTCCCAGTTATAGCTTGAGGCAGATTAATTTGTGCCCTCAAAGGAACAATCCTGATATTGTCCCAATTATCTTGTTTTTTCTCTTCATAACAAATTTTATAATCATAGCAGGTGAAGAAATTTTTGTCATTGCAATACTAAATATATCAATACTAAAACATTTGAGTTACTATAATAGGAGGCAAATATGAAAAAATCTTACTATTTTTAATGCATATTTTGGTCATTTTCATTTTATGCATAGGCAAATGAGTTATTAGGCTTACTATCCCTTGCTAATAGTTACATATTTGTGTATAATATTAGGTCCTTTAATGTATCTCAACCCTTCAAGATGATATGAGAATTATATCCTCAAAAAGGGAGATGATAAAGATGTCATTTCTTTTTAATTTAATGGAGTAGTGAACTTTGAAAAAGCAATAAGGCTAGACTTTTTTCTCTAAGAATTAGAATATATACATATATGTTGCATATATACATATACACATATACATACATACACATATATGTATATGTATTTATATATATATATAACTTCCAAATATTTCTAATGGAACGGACATGCCTTAAGAATGTTTCAGTAATAAATTCTCAAAATTGGATTAAGCTTTTTATATATAAAATTGCAATTATAATTGTAAAGAATTTTAAATCATCTCCTTTACCTCCCAATTTTTAAGTCCCTGTCTGATAAGTGACAGGAGAGTTCATTTTCCAAGTTAGGTCTCTTATTTCAGCTTGTGGATGACATTGTCCATATAAAATACAGGATTTGGGTAGAGATAGAAACAGCAAATGGTATGTAAAAACTGAAATTCTCTAAAATAACCCAATATAGGTTAAAGATATGCAATTATTCTAAATATATTTTCACATTTATCATGCTGCACAAGAAAAATCACATAAAAAGGATAAAAAAATAAGAAAAAACAAGCAAGCAAACAACAGTAACAACAACAAAAAAGGTGAAAATATTATGTTGTGCTTTATATTCAGTCCGCATAGTTCTCTCTCTGGATGCAGTTGGCTCTCTCCATCACGAGTCTATTGGAATTGTCCTAAATCACCTCATTGTTGAAAAGAGTAAAGTCCATTACAGTTGATCATTACACAATTACACAATCTTGTTACTGTGTACAATATATTCCTGATTCTGCTTGTTTTGTTCAGCTCCAGTTCATGTAAATCTTTCTAGGCCTTTCTAAAATCAGCTTGTTCATAAATTTTTTATAGAACAATAATATTCCATTACTTTCCAATAACATAACTTATTCAGCCATTCCCCAACTCAATTTACAATTCCTTGTCACTACAATTAAGGGTGGCTACAAACATTTTTGCATATGTAAGTCCTTTCCCCTCTTTTAGGATCTCTTTGGAGTATAGAATCAATAGAGAGACAGATGAATCACAAAGGTATGCAGTTTTATAGCCCCTTGGGTGTAGTTCCAAATTCCTCTCCAGAATGATTGGATCAGTGCACAATTTCACTAAGGACATATTAGTATCTTAGTTTTTATATATCCCCTCCAACATTCATCATTATCTTTTCCTGTCATTTGAGCCAATCTGAGAGGTGTGAAGTGGTACCTCATAGTTGTTTTAATTTGCATTTCTCTAATCAATAGTGATTTTAGAGCATTTCATATGACTAGAAATGTCTTTAATCTCTTAGTCTGAAAAATGTTCATAACCTTTGACCATTTATCAATTGAGGAATGGCTTGTATTCTTATAAGTTTGAGTCAATTCTCTATTTTAAAAATGAGGCCTTAATCTGAAACACTAGATGTTAAATTTCCCCCCAGTTTTCTGCTTCCTTTTTAATCCTAGCTGCATTGGTTTTGTTTGTAGAACCCCTTTTTAATTTAATGTAATCAAATTTATCCATTTTGTATTCAGTTCTTTAGTTCCTCTTTGGCCATAAATTTCTCCCTTTTCCTTGGATCTGAGAGATAGACTATCCCTCCTTGTTCTCTTAATTTGCTTATATCACCTGCCTTTCTAATAAGAGGAGGCATTCCTAAGGAGAGACTAAATGTTACAATTTTACCCAAGAATTCCATTCCTTCTACATGCAGGTTAAGGCTACATACATTTGGTACATAAATATGATGGACCCCCAATTGACATTTTTTTTCTGTACATGAACCATGTTCCCCAGGATGATATTATTGGGAGACTTGAGTTGGACAGGCAAGAGTGTGCCCCTGAAGCAGACAAAGTGATGAGACTGTCAGCCTAAAGGGAATAGCTGCAAAGGCAATAGATTTTTTCATAGAGTTAAAGTCAAATGTTACCTGGAATGTGTATCCAAACTTAAATCCTTCAATCAAAAAAAATACATTTATTAAACACCTACTTGGGCACCGCAGGAAAACCACCACCAGGGCTCAGCTGCAGTCACAGAATCTGAGATTCTCAGGAAAGATGGAGCATTGTACACTCCTATTCTCCTTAGAAAAGCAGAGGATCATGTGAATGGAGGCCATGAAAACTTGATGTAAGAACATAGCCATTAGATAATAATCATCACAGTAACAGATTCACCTTTTGTTATAATTGTGTATTAAATGGCAATGCCTATATTGGAAATGCTGGCAAAAGGAATGCAGCCTTGGTCTTGGAGAAATTAAAATCTTCTGATCCAGCATCAGAAAACTGCAGTGAGCTCAGTGAGGGAAGTTACTCTGAGCCCCAAAAGCAGTGGGTTTGCCCTCATCAACAATTCCTTATAGGTCTATTCTATTGCACTCATAGGGCGTCATATAGAGATAAGGATAAAAATTGAGAATGTAGATTGAAATATTCTGAATAGTGATCTTGAATTACCATAATTTCCCAATGTTTGTGTGATATATACTTAGGAAAATACTGGTAAAGACTATGACAGAGCTTAATACTCTGTGTGATAAATATATACTATGACTTGATACTCTGAGTGATAAAGCCTGTATCTGGGGAATGTATCCCCAGATACAGGCTTTATCACTCATTCAGGTGAGCTTGGAATTTCCCTTGTTCTGGTATGTTTAGATCCTTTAGTACTCAATGGAATATCAACATTGGAGCTAATTTTACTGTTTTCAGAATTCTAGTGGGATAATACTTATATACTTTGACTGTTCATGCAAACTATGCAGGGTCTTACAAGAAGATTGAGGCAAGAAGTGCCAGTGAACATTACAGAAGCTTCCAGTGTTCTGGATCTTGCGTTATTTGACATGGAGATTCCCCAATACCAAGAGAGTAGAAAGATAATTTGAGGCTAGGACATTCACATTGAATGAGATGTAAAATGTGCTCAAGATACAAGCCACAAAATCAAGCTCACTGATTCAAGATAATTCAAAAAAAGATAAAGAAAAATTCCTTTGTCTATGCTGGGATATCTAAAAAACATTTCAAAGAAATGCTGGTTAATGACAGCAATCTAGAATTGATCACTTCTTATGTATCCTCTATAGTTGGTGATGCTTAAGAAAAAAATGTAAAGACACAGATATATGTTACTTTGAACAAAAGGACTAATGTGGTCTAGCAGACTGAATTATCTGCTAGTGACCCAGTGGATTTCAGTCTTGAACTTCTGTAGTGGATACCTGTAAGGGGCTGCCAAACCTCACGTATCTTTGGATAACCACAGGGAATGTTATTCAGGTAAACTGAGGGCATTGGTGTTAAGGACTGAACAAGGTGGCACTGGGAGGAAGGAGCCCCATCCCTGTGGATAACAAGATGGTGTTGAGTGGAAGAAGCTTTGCCCCTGCTGATCACATGGCATGTCTGAGATGGGTGTGACAGTCCCTGGTGGTTTAATATGATTGGCTTAGAGAGCTCTTGCTATGCTGATGTAACTAAGGCTTTAAGACTGCCGGTACAAGCTGGAATAAAAGGAGTTTGCATCAACTCGGCTCCCTGTCTCTTCATTACTCACTATCTCCACATAATTAGGCCTTTAGTTTCTGCTGGTCAGAATAGGCCTCCCTTATCTGTAAGCAAGGGCTATGGGGCCCTAACAATTGGCTCCCAAAGGTGGCCAAGGATTATTTGTGTTACTATGGAACTGAGGGCAGTGTAGGGACACAGATACCTCAAAGCTGGGAAGGGTCCTATGTGAGAAGATTTGTGCATTGGCCTCTGAGAGATGGATAAGAGATACTTCACAGTTGTGATAAAGAATACTTGGAATCGTGAGTAACTTGCTAGCATTAGCAGTGAGGCAAAGATTTTACCATAAGACACACTCTTCAAGGGGGAGGTAGACATAGGGACTATGTACCTAGTATTCATAGGAAAACTAAAGATTTAGGAGCATATAATACATTATGTATTATAATACATAAGTATTATACACTTACACATTCATTCGGGAGTTTGTTGAGGAGGAACAAGGATATGTCAGTGGGCAGCTCACAGCCTCTCATGATATTGCATTCTTGGAAGGTAGTGGGAGAACAATTGACCCATCATGATTTAGAACAACTAGGGAAATTGTCCACTGCCACCTTCTTCTTATACAAAGTGATTAAAGAGCTTTTTCAGACTGAGGAAGGAGGTTATCCTATGCAAAAGAGACAGTTTACAGCTGGGAGTCCAACTGAACACACCAGTGCTTCTAGTTCCAGGGAGATAAATCCCGAGAGGCCCGACCTCTCCATGGAAAGAGAGAAATGTAAGGAAAAAGAAAAGGGAATGCAAATGCTAACTGCAATAGACCCGTTGGAAAGGAGGTTGCAGCAGTTGGAAAGAAGATTGCAACAATTGGAAAGTAAAACTTTACTTGTGAAAGGGGGAGATCTTCAGGAGGGAGCTGAGGATCAGGACTTGCAAAAATGTAATGCTGAGACTGTTAGAGATAAGTCTGAGAAGGACGGGATGAAATTGGGTTTTGGCCTTGAGGCAGTTACTGACAAGATAATTGAACACAAAGGAGTTTTGTGACTGTGAAGACTGTGAGACATCTAGAGACCAGAATCGTGAACGGTTTTTTGATAGGGAGAAGCTTGGTAAATTTATAGGAAAGGAGAAGGAGACATCTAGTGGTCTGCATGCAGTAAGACAGGATGCAAGGGCGAGAGCTAGTGGTCTGCAAAGAGACAAGCAGAATACATTTGTAGGAAGCAGAGCAGCACCATCTGGTGCCCATACTCCTATACAACAGATGATTCAGGACTTAGATCATGTTACATTGGCAGCATTTGGGTTCCTGTGTTTTCCCGTTTTGTAGTTTCCAAGAGATGGTGGTGCACCTCACAGGTCACACGCTGCTGTATCTTTGAGCTCTATAAATTTCCAGTCAAAGGGCAAAGAAAGCAAACGTTGACTTCTTTGAAACAAAAGAATGAGGAATCTTTTGTAGATTTTTGTGCTAGAGTACAGGAGACAATAACTAGGATTATGGGGAATGTAGAAGGGATTATGGTGGCATGGCTGTAATGCAAACTGTAAGAGAGCTATGGCAGGTTTGAAGAAGGAGGCAGGCATTAATGAGATATTACAAAGATGTGAAGAGGTTGGTAGTGTTGTTTATGGTACACAAGTAAAACCAGAAACTTATCAACAGACTAGGAGTGATAACTACGCTACTGAAAAAAGGTCCTTTAATTGTGGAAAAATAGGTCATTTTAATAGGGACTGTAGGGTAAAAGGATTCTTGTATACAGGTAGAAGACGTAGGGAGTTGAGTTGCAGGGGAGTGGTGCTAGACCACAGACACCATGTCCAAAATGTAAAAGATGAGGACATTGGGTCTCAGAGTGTTGGAGTCAGAAAATGTATTTAAACATGATGGCGGGTGACCTTCCAGCCCCAAGACAAAGGAGCAGGATGGAATTTTACAAGACGTCCGCTCAAAGTTAGGAGGATCATCCCAACGAAGCAACTATGGGTCTGAGACAGCAATATCAGAACTTGACAGCTCTCAGACCTTCTTTCAAATTTTAGAACTGCATAGTGGAGGATATTTTTATGTTTCAGCTTTGACCACTACCATGCTGCCTTTACAACGTAAACTTTGCATATCTGATGACAGCATAGGGCTGTTGATTACTATTTCTGAGAATGAATATTCTGGTCTTATTCCTTTTACAAATTTATTTCCTTCTAAACAAGAAGTTTTATTCATACCTGTCATTAATACAAGATATTACTATAGACAAGTCAAAAGGTCACTGTCATGCTCATATTGGGACAGGAAGGGATTAACTTATGTAAGGGAGAAAAGGGCCAACATGTATATTGGACTCAAAGAGTTAGGGGGAGTCAGTTACATCTCATAATCATAATAGAAGGGAAGCCATACACAGGACTAGTAGACACTGGTGCTGATTGTACCGTGTTTCCATTAGCTTTTTGGTAAGATTCTTGGCCTTTAGGTGAGCCTCTAGATGTTTATGGTATAGGTAGAGTACAACCAGCAATTGAATCTTTGAGGCCACTGAGGTGGGATTTACCTATATTCTTATGAGGTAGCGATCTTTTGTCACAATTTAACATGACACTCATCACTACTTCAAATTTTTAGTGCATTATAGAAACTTCACAAATATAATGGGTCTCTTCAGATCTCATAGGGATTGACCAGTAGGCCAGCCAAAAGAAAAGTTGACAGCCTTACATAACATAGTTCAAAAACAATTACAATTGGGACATAGTCAGAATCATTTAGTGCTTGGAATTCTCCAGTGTTTGTTATAAAGAAGAAATCAGGAAAATGGAGAATGCTTACAGATTTGAGGACAGTGAATGCATCTATGACCATTATGGGTATTCTTCAACCAGGCCTTTCATCATCTAATATGATACCAAAAGATTATAAATTGTGGCCATTGACACCAAGGACTATTTTTACAATATTCCCATTAATGTAAAAGACATAGATTTGAATTTTATGTACCTTCCATTAATTTGATGGAACCTTCATACAGATATCAGTGGAGAGTGTTACCTCAGGGAATGAAAAATAGTCCCACATTATGTCAGTGGTATGTAGATAAAGTTATTCAACCGGTTTGGCAGAGATTTCCAGGAACAATCATCATACATTATTACATGGATGACATATTAGCTGCACATTTGAACCCTGATATATTGGAATATATGTTGACAGTGACAATTATAGAGTTTAGGAAAAGTGGATTAGTTATTATAGAGAAAAAGATACAAAGAAATACTCCCATAAATTATTTGGGCTATCAGATATATGACACATATATAGATGTAAAAGCACCAAAATTTGATTTGAAAAAGGTGACTACTTTAAATGATTTTCAAAAGGTAATAGGGAAAATTCAATAGATCAGACCTAGGTTGGGTATAACCACCATCAGATGTCACCTCTTTATGATATTCTGAGAGATTCATCTGAGTTACATTCCCCTAAGCAGGGGTCCTCAAACTTTTTAAATAGGGGGCCAGTTCACTGTCCCTCAGACTGTTGGAGGGCTGGATTATAGTAAAAACAAAAACTTTGTTTTGTGGTCCATTAAATAACGAAACTTCATAGCCCTGGGTGAGGGGGATAATCGTCCTCAGCTGCTGCATCTGGCCCTTGGGCTATAGTTTGAGGACCCCTTCGCCTAGGGAATGGACTCTGGAGGCAGTACAATATTCAATTAATTGGAAGTTTATTACAGAATCAAATGACTGAAAGGGTTCAAGAACAGAGTGATATTGAGGTCTCTATACTCCTTACTATAGGATTGCCAACATGTATTATACATCAATAGTTATGTTAGAGTGGGTGCATTTACCTCAAGTTAAGAATAGAGCTTGTCAAACTTATGCAGTATTGGTGGTCAATACTATTCATAAGGGTATTGGGAGAGTTGGTGCTTTAACAGGAAGAGATCCTGAAACCATTCATATACAACATACCTCACAACAAACAGAACAATGTGTACATGAGTTGGTTGAATGGAAATCTATTATAAATCAAAACTTCAAACATGGCACTATGCTTCCTTTTGCAAGGCTGTATAACACATGTGAATGGACATGGACAGAGAAAGCCTCTGCTATCCCTTTATTGGGAATTAACATCTTTACTGATGCCATCAAAGATAGGAAAGCTGCTTTATACATTACTGCATTGAAGAGATTGGATAAATTCCAGATGTTTACGTCTACTCAACAAAATGAGATTTTTGTGGTGATAAAAGCCTTATGTTTTGATCAGCCATGTAATATTATTACTGATAGTTCTCACACTATAATTCCATGCTTAGATACATCATATGTCCCCAACAGAAGGGATGTCATAACTCAATTAACCCTTGAAGAAGTTAATCATTAGAAATAGAAGATCTCAGTTTCATATTATGCATATCAGATTACAAAGCAATTTACCTGGTCCACTTACTGAGGGCAATGATATTGTTGATAAACCTCTTACAACTTTCTTTTTTGATTCTTCATCTCAATATGCCCATAATGACTCCTCAGTCATATAAGGTCAAGAATCCAAAAGGTGACAGTCCTAATGATATCTGGCAAATGGATATCACCCATTTCCTACTTTTGGGAGGCAGGAATATATTTATGTGTGTGTTGATACAATTTCAGGATTTATTATTGGAACAGCTAGGAATGGAGAGGCCTTGAAGGACATTCAAGTACATTTGTTGTATTGCTTTGCTAACCATGGTGTTTCCAGCATTTTGAAAACAGATAGTGGCTCTTTGTATACTTCGAAAGGGTTTCAAGATTTTTTCTTTGAATTTGGTGTTAATCATATTACAGGAATTCCACACAAAAATCCTATGGGTCAAGTTATTGTAGAAAGGACTAATCAGTCTTTGAAGACTTAAAAATCAAAAAGGGGGAGTTTCATATATGGTTTCTCCTGATAATAAATTACAAAGAGCAATTTATACTCTGAATTACTTGAAATTTGATGATAAAGAGCTGTCTTCAGCCATGAAATTTAAAGTTGAAACAAAAAACTGAAAAAATAAGATCATAAAGCAAATTATTAATCATGATGATGTTAGAAACTATAATGGACTATAGAAAGGTCATGTGGGAGGACAAGAATAAAGAATGGCATGGTCCAGACAACTGTACTAACCTGGGGAAAGGCTTATGTGTGTGTATCCACAGGTATAGAGAAGCATTGGATCCCAATAAGGAAAATCAGGATCGTGGATGATGGTGAAGATTTCACAGAACCCTTGACAGAGAAGACAAAGATTCCTCAAAAAAGCTGTAGCTCTTTAATTAAACCATGGCAACAAAGATAGTTTTCAATATGCAAAGATAAGTTTTTTTCATTTTTGGACTTGGAAACTTGATGGGATAGATATTCTTCTTAAATATACTGGCCGAATGTGACACCATTCATTATGTTTGATGGGTTAAAATACAATGTAACTGTTTATCATAAGTAAATTTCAAGATTGTGATACGCATCATTGTCATCAGATTATGCTTAAAGATAAGGAATACACTGAAACACTTGTATCATGTCACAATACCTTGCTCTATCCTCCTGATTTCTATATAAATGCTTTTTCATGACAATTGTATGTCACCAATAAGGGTGTAGCAATAAAGGATTTGGATAAATTGATTCAAGCTGTAGGGGGACAATCAGTGCAACTGATTCCTCTGAAATGTGAAAATGGTATTATGCTAATAACATCTCTTTTACAGCATGGATATGTTCAGGAAAAGATCATGTGTTTTTAGTGGATCACACTGGGAACCAATCACAATTAATTGTGTATGAGACTGGAATATTCAATTTTACTTGTTTAAATTGTAAAGTTTGGCAATGTATAGGACATGAGATTACTGGGAAAGTTTTTAACAAAAAGATGTATTTTATGTGTGGTATTGGGGAATTGCTACAAAAATTACAATGTGACTATCGTTATAATACCTTTTGCCTTACACACCAAAGAAATATAATGAAACTCAAATGGACTGGGAACTGATAAGAGCTCAGTTACATGGGCTCATACCAGATAATTTTAACTTGGAATTATCGAGATTGGCGTAATTGGTGTCTGATATCGATTTGGAAACTGATCCTCAGATGCAGCCTGATGTGGTTGCCAACAAGATCTTGAATTTCTTTCAGCAGGCAGACCCATGGGATACTGTGAAAAATTTTCTCACTCCAATAGGAACTAGTCTTGTTAGATGTTTAATTGTTCTAACTGCCTTTATATTAATTTTGAAATGTACTCTGAATACTCTTAGGGACCCTGTCACATTGAAGCTCAGTCATAGCCTTCAAAAACAAAAAGGGGGATTTGTAAGGGGTTGCCAACCCTCAGGTATCTTTGGATAACCACACGGAATGTGATTCAGGTAAACTGAGGACATTGCTGTAAGGGTTGAACAAGATGGTGCTGGGAGGAAGGAGTCCCACCCCTGTGGATAACAAGATGGCGTTTAAGTGGAAGAAACCTTGCCCCTGTTGACTGCGTGGCATGTCTGAGTTGGGCGTGAGATGGGCGTAACAGTCCCTGGTAGTTTAGTATGATTGGCTTAGAGAGCTCTTGCTATGCTGATGTAACTAAGGCTTTAAGCCTGCTGGTAGAAACTGGAATAAATGGAGTTTGCATCACCTTGGCTCCCTGTCTCTTCATTACTCACTATCTCTGCATTATTAGGCCTTGAGCTTCTGCTGGTCAGAATAGGCCTCTCTTATCTATAAGCAAGGACCCCTAGAGGGCCATAACAGATACCCTCAGGTCCCTATGTCCAAAGAAGACAAGTAAAACATTGCTTTCATCAGTCCAAGGACTGTTGGAAAGCTAATCATATAAATATAAAGTTATTGAGAGACTGGGCAACTTGCCTATTGCAAAGTAGTCTCAGAGAATGTGGGGTGGTGCTGGTATTAGTTGGACTTTCTAATGAGCAGATGGAGAAAACTGATGGATATTCACTTAGAAAAAGGCTGAGAAAAAGAGACTGTCCATCAGATGTGCAAAGACATTGTCATCCAAATATGGACAAAGAAAGTGAGACAGCCAGTGAAGGAAACTGTATTATGGGCTGGGCTTCAAATTAAAATATCTATATGCTTGTATTGTGTTTTATATCTTCCACTGACCACTCGCTCTGATTACAGAAATTTGCTATAAGAGGAAAAATCAGGGACATGATTTATTTAAAGCAGTTTTACTTCAGGTAACTGTTGTAATTTTTAATAATTCCACCTTAAGCCCGACTCAGGAATAATCAGGTGGGTTCTCTTTCAAAAGAATACCACTGGGAAATTGAATCAGAAGGATCCTATTTTCAGCAGAGGCCAAGATCATCCTTCTAATTCATTCACCGTTATTAACTTCAATCTGTAACAACTTCTTCTGAGTAGCTTATGGCATATTCCTTTCAGATGGTGGATCACTGACTTGATGATCTATCAGACAATCATACCTCAATTTAAAACTCTAAATAATATGAACTGAAGTCCGAAAAGATTTGATCTCCTATAGCAATTCTCATTAATCAAAGCTTCAGATGACTTTAGCTTTCAAGGATCACAGTAAGAGATTAATCCTACAAAGTTCACAATTTATGTTTTATATCTAAGTAGATGATTCTAAGTTCAACATTACACAGATCATTTTGCTTTTAAAATACCCAATACAAAGAAAAATTCTAAAAACTGTCCATAACAGAAACATTTTTAAAGGGACAAAGGCAAAAACTATTATTCCCAAAGTCCCTTTAAATAATGATACAACTTTAAAATGACTGAATACAATCAATTAAAACTAATACACAATATACTATTTCTACATAAAAACCTTTCAGAATTAACATTAATCTCTTCATTATAAAAAAATTAAACTTTTGGAAATAACCCTATCAAATTATCAGATCAGGCTAAAATTCTACTCTAGGTTTTTTTTTTATCATCATATTCACATATATCACATACATCACACATCACAAGGAGACCATTCTGCACATAGAGAAACATTAAATATTTGCTGAAGACAGATGGGATACCTTAGTAGAAATAAATTGCTTTCAGAAAACTTATGGTTCCAACAAACCTCTTAGAGCAGCTATAGACTTGAAAAATAAAATATTCAGTTATTAACACCATGTAAATGTAGGCTGTTGCTTTATACAGTATAAGCAATTAATATTTCAATCAGCAAGGAGCTGCAGTTTATTAAAAAGCGGCTGCACCACACTTAATGGGGGAGAGAGTGAATTAGATTGTAATCTGACAAGACCCTTTCCACATGGCCACCCTTCTTCCCACTCCACCATGCTTCCCAATCCATATTTCTTACAGCTTTTTTAACATGTCCAATCCTACAGGATCCAATCTGCTAGACAAAGACAGGTCCCATCCTCATGGGGTAGCTCCTTTCTCCTGGCAAATGGCAAATTTACTGGGAGCTTGCATCTTTCTGTCCCTCATTTTCCAACAAGCCATTTTTTTCTCTCTTTCTTTCTCCTCTCATGCCATCTCATCTTCTGTCCCATCACTATCTCCTCCCCATGCCTACATGCTCAATTCTTCTCCTACATGCTTTAAACACACTCCCAAACCATTAACCCTTCTAACTAGATGCTCCATTTAAGCTAATAATTGCTTTTGCAAATCAATCTTTCTTATCTCTTGTCTTTAAATCATTTTAACTTTAAAGTTAACTTTAAAGTTCAAAATAACTTTGAACCAAATTTCATAAAACTTATACATATATACAACAGAGCTAACAAAAATTTTAAGGCATAACTCATAGTTTACAAATTACCCAATACTTCTAGAAAGCAACATACCATCTAATCAGGGAGATACAAACTCCCCTAAGATAAGCTACTGACACTTTGTTTTAATAACCTATATTTTAACTTAAAATCAAATCAAATAGAGCTTTAAATTCCCAACAATATAAAACTGCTTTTTGCTATCACATCTCAAATAACAAATTTTATTAAAGTGATTAAGCATAGCTTCTTTCTCTCCCTCTAGCTCCACGTGGTCTGCTGCAGTCAGGGAACAAGGAAGGAAAAGAAACTTATCTTCATTCTCTCTTCCTCTTGGCACTTTCAATGTAATTGAATTGCTTTGGAATCCTGAAATGACCAATTGCCAAATTCCCCAATCATTATTCTCAATGGACTTTTCCTGAAGTTCCAACTTTGGCCAAAGCTGGAGCCTATAGGAAAGTCAGGCCTTTCTTTCTCTTTTTTTCCCCTAATAAATTCTAGCTCACAGAACAGACATGACAAAGACATTCTGCACAAATACAAACACAGACAAAAATTACATGCCAGAGACCATCCCTTCCCCACTTTCCCACATATAACCAAAATACCCAAGTGTACTTTTTTTTTTCCTTTTTGCTCCAAAGATTTGAGTTGGGCTGCCCCCTCTCAGAGCATCCAATCTCACCCCTGGTCTCCAGTAAATGTACAGCTGATTCCCCCCCTCCTCCCCTGAGTGGCTTGACAGACCAGAGTCAGAAGGAATTGCCTACCTTCCTAGCCAACCATAGAGCGCCCCCATCCCACAGAATCCTTTAATCTGGATCACCCAAGGCTTGATGATTCCAGGGCCCACAAGGATAGTTCAAGGGCACATTAACAGATAGTGCCTCTAGGATCATGCATGCATAAGTTATTACCTGGCTCTCTCTCACCTGGGTTTCATCTTCGAAGACTTGTGTGCCTTCTGTTTGTATCTGAGTGTCTCATCTCTCCCTAGGCCTATTCTTCACAGAGAGGCTGAGAGTCTTGGGTTAGAGAACCCAACCTGGTGTCTACCTTGAATCAGGATCCCAGCTATCTCTCTGGGAAGCCAGATCCCAGATGAGCCCCCATAAACTGTGTGGGACGGGTGCAAGATCCCCTTTCCAAAATTAACTAATCAGAAACATCTTCAGGTCCCTGCAGGGAGAGGCCCAGACACGCCTGGGAGTCATCCCAACTCCTGCCATGTGCTTCTGGAACCTGGCCAGCTCTCACCTTGCCCAGGACTTAAAAGCAAAAGACCCAAACCTTCTCATTGGATAGACTAAAAGGACATAACCATCCTTGACCAATGGTCACCAATGTTGTCTGCTTCCTGTGGGTCAAGTCACTTCCTGTTCACTAACCTTCCTGGATCCCAGGGTTCAAGACTGAGAATAAGGATCATGTGACTTCCTGAAACCAGAGGCCTACGGTCTCATCTTCCTGCTCAGGGTGTAGGGATCATGTGACAGTCTTAGTACTAAGAAATACTTCATCCCATCAATTCCATTCAATATTATGGCATGTTTATTGCCATGTGAATTATTGTATGTCTAAATATGCTTGTGTTTTATTTTGCTGTCATGTTTATTAAAGTACGTTTGTGTTATGTTCATGCTATGGCAATGTCTGTCAATTATTTTGCATATGTGCTAGTATTTATAGATAAGTTTCAGGCATACTGGTATTGCTACAGCTAGCTAGCTTTGCTTCATTAGTTTGTCATACTTATTGCTTTTGATTGGTTGCTTTATACAATGGATTTCCATGTACTTCTGAAATGTCCATGTGTTATGTTCTATATGTAATTAGGCATGTTATCACTATAGTATTTCTCAGGTAATGCTCTATATAGTTCCATATTTACTGTACATATTGTTAATAGACATTTGTTTGTTTTAGTTTTAATGTTACTGAAGGTTTAATTGCCTGGAACAACAGGGAAATAATTCTTCTTGTTTGAAAGTACTGATGTTTGTATTTATTCTATATATTTACAGGCTTTGGACTTGCTCTAGGTGATCTTTGCCCCAATAGAGGAATGTACTCTAGCCCAAAGGCCATTGGGTTGAGGTTTCTTCTCATCCTTCATCATGAGATGAAGACCTTGTCCTGCATGAGGGACAGAGTGAACTTGGTGAGAACTAGAGAGCTCCAGTATTCTTCAATCTTCTTTCTTTGGGACGTTTCAAGTTCCAAGTTGTATCAGATGATTCTGGCTTCCAACTTTCAGAAGGAAGATGGAAGAGATCAATTCTACTTTAGGATGCTGAGGGAAAAGACTTGGGAGACATGAGAGGAGGTGGCAGTCTCCATTATGTCCCCATTCTCTGTTTGTTATAGTTGTTCCTCTATTTAACAGAAAAGTGCCCAGATAGGATCATTTCTGAATCCATCATACACTGATTGGTGGTACCACTTGGGCCATGATTATCTGGTGCTCTGTGGTGTCATAATGACTTCAAGTTGTAGAGAGGTGCAGTGGCTAAGGATATATAGCTAACTTTCCCTTCATCACCAGAACACAGACCTTTGGGAAAAGATTGTCATTCTTCTGGATATTTTTAATTACTTTCTTGAACCCTGATGTTTACTCATTAGAACTAAATCTTCCCTTCAGGGTTGATGCATAGTTAACATGGTCACAAGGCAGAAGTGGATATGGGATCCTGATCTTGGAAACATCTGAAGTAGTGTTTCCTGTTATTCCTGAAGCTCCAATCAGTGAGATGTCCTTTGAAACCAAGGCAAGAGAAGGGATAAAGGGGGTTAGGGTCACCAGAGTTTCCAGAGACAGATGTGTAGGCTTTTTCTTGGGTCTAAGAATGGGAATTTGAGCAAAAGGAGGGAAAACCAAGTAGCAGACTTGAAGGAGAGAGTGATTAAATCTAGTGGCTGTACTCATCATTTCCCTCCAGGTTCAGAGCATCCCCTATGTTGATCTCTGAGAAAAGTAAATTTGTGAAACTGTCTGAGGGAATTAAATGAGACTGCTACAATTTAGGTCAATAATTTTGAGAAGTAATTTTTTGATAAGACAAAGCATCTTTGTTACATAGTGGATTAAGGTTCAATCGGGCTTCTGACATGTACTGAGTGTTCCTAGGTATATCCCTTCCATTTTTGGTTCTATAGCTGTCTCTGGAAGTTTATAAATTGTAGGACACTTGCCTATATATATATATATATATATACATGTATATATACATATACATATATATATATATATATATATATATATATATATATATATATATTGATTGAGAGATTTTCCTGCTGGGGAATTCCCTACACCAAAGATTTCAGAGATCTAGACCCCCCCCCCAAAATAAATCCTTATACTCTTAAGAAATAATTACCCCCCCCAACAAAAACAAGGACTGTGCTAAAACATGGAGATATGCTTCAAAAGAAACAGTTCTTGCTTTAATACAACTTACATTCAGAAAGGAGGAAGCAGCAGATAAAGGCTATTTAGGAGGTAAGGAGGGGATATGCTTGGGATAGGATAGATGCTAGACAAAACTGAAAAAAAAATTAAAGAACTTAAAACTAAAAGAGATGGTGAGCAGTTTGGACAATTTCTTTATTTACATGATGATTATGATGATAGTTAACATTTATGTAGTACCTACTATGTGCCAGACAATGCTAAAAGCTTTAGAAATTCTACCTCATTTCATCCCGCAATAAAGCTGGGAGATAGGTACTATTATTATCCCTATGTTATAGATGGCAAAACTGGAACAGACAGGTTAAATGACTTGTTCATGATCTCACAGCAAGCATTCACTGGAAGCTTACAAACCAGATATCTCTTAAGACCTCTACCTATTTCTATAATCTGTTCACTTCTGGACCTCCCAAAGTGTAATCTCTTAATTCATTCCCCCTACCTCACTAAGACCCTGAGAAACACAAGGTAGCTGACCCTGAGAAACATAAGGTAGCTGTTTGGTTTAATGGCTTATTTTTTGGATAGGTTTTATTACAACATTGGATGTCTCATACCAGGGTATTCTTAACATTACAATATGTAAGCTGCTGATTGTTGATGGAATACCATGTGTCAGTGTTAGCTCTTCTATTTCTTGGTCCCAGAGACTTGTAAATTGGGTTAGATGTAATGTGGCAGGCCACCTACACAGTAGGTAATTCCTAAATCCAAATATGGCCATGCATACTCTATCTTTAGCAGGAAGAAAAATCTGATTTCATTTTTTTCTGTAAAATATCACATTCAAAATGTTATACTTCTTGTGTGGAGAGAAAGATCATTAAAGCCTAATTCCAGTCCTCATATTCTTTAAAATATATTTCTTAAAAGAGAAAGTAGGAATGGGAGGCAGCTATATGTTGTATGAGGAGAGTAGTTATTCATCCTATCTTCTTGAAGAGCCTCAATGACATCACAAGGGTGAAGTCTTGACTTATGTGTGAATTGGATTTAAGTGAGGGCAGAATAAAATCATCAGCAGAGAGCTACACTTGGGGACAGGAAGATATGAGTCCGTATCCTTCCTCAGATACCAGTTCATTCAACTTCTCTCAAGCTTGTTTCCTCATCAGTAAAGTGAAGATAAAATAGCACCATGTTAGTTAACAATATTTACAAAACATTTTACAAATCTTAGTATTTTCTAAAAATTAGCTATCAGTATTGTGAGGATGAGCTAAGGCTTTCTGGGAATTTTGAATGTGCACTATCCCCAACACCACTAGGATTTGCTCTAGCTCATCCCAAGTCAAGGCCCCCAGATATAGTGCCTCCCAGCTGGGCTTAAGGTTTGCTTGGGGACATACCTGCTGCATATACAATGTGGCCTTTAAGAAGCTTCCCTGAACAGCAATACTAACTGTTCCAAGTCCAGGCAGTTGAGGGCTATATTGGAACCTGAAATTTTCTAATGACCTGACTTAATCAGCAGATGTCTTTTCATTCTTCTTATACCAGTGTTCCCACCCCGCTTACTATTTCCACCTTTGTGCTTCAGAACTCTGGTTATTGAAGAACAAAAGCCTTGTTTTATCACAGCTAAATGTTCCCTTATTTCTGTTCACCTCCACTTTATGGCCCCAATGATTCCACTCCAGATCTGTCCCTTTTATTGTGCCCTCTGGAACTCCCACTCAAAAATGAACACACTTTCTCTTATTTTAGACCATTTTCTTTGCTGTTCCTTCCATTTTCTGGTACTCATCGATCTCTGGCTTCCTCAAGGCGACATTATCTTGACCATCCTTTCCAGAATAAGTTCTTTTTCACATATCCCCTAAAATATTCCTGGCTCCCCATTGCCACTTTCATATTCCTTTTCTCCTACCATTCCCTCAATACTTCTTCTCTGTTAAGGTTCACACTATTGAAATTTATTAGCAAAAAAAAAAAAAAAAAAAAAAAAGAAATTTATTAGCCAAATCTAGATCCTGGTAGCTATAATATCTACCATCTCCCAGAGACTGTTGTTTATTCTTTCTTAATGAATTGTGGCTGATTCAGAAGCTCTCTCTCTATACCAATTCCTGTCCTCATACACTAAGAGTCTTCAACATACTTGTATGATGTTCCTTCAAATAATCTTAACTTTTTATTTTCTCTATCTACTCATCTCCCATGATTCACTGTATTGTACAAAGAAAATGGTTATATTCTTAGTCCATACCCATAAGTATTCTACTTCTAATTCAAGAACTCCAAAATTCCATTTATTTGATCATAATCTTTTTTATCATTCTATTTCTTCTTATGCATTTCATCATACAAATTCATTTTTTTTGTACTCATTGTGACCTCCAACTCCTATACATTTTAGGATTTTCATAGGCCTACTCTTCCTTTCACATCCCAATCCCTCAGTGACTGAATTAAACATTTCTTTAATCTATTTGATTTTCAAGTCTCCCTTCCCCCTTCTCTTGTCCTCTGTCCTTCATCTTACTGTATGTAACTCATACCTTGCCAGACCTCAACCTTAGACAATTTCCATTATAGAACTCCTCAGGCTACCCTTGGAGCTGAAGAAAGTCACAAAATAAAATTTACTGGGTCCACTAGACATTTATGTTATCTTATCTCAACTAAACCTTCACTAGACAATCCTTCTATTTTTTCTAATTGTGTCTCTACTCCACTCACCATAGCAACGGTTCTAAAAACTATTCTCTTCAAGCCTATTACAACACCCTCATCCATTCAATTGTTACCAAACTTATTTTCCTTTCCCTCAAATTGAGACCATTTGCTGAGAACTTCCTTTTGGGCTCTTTCTCTTCCCTCATACTCCAATGATAATATTAGGTCTTCATTCAGATTCTGATGAAAAGATAACCCTTCTCCTGGTCAAAGCCAGGAACTTTCTGCATTCTTCAATATCACTCTATCTAATGATTCTTTTCCTGCCTTCAAATATTACTTAATCTCCCTAATACTTTCAAAGAACCTTTTCTAGATTCAACCTTTCCTATTAGTTATTCGAAGTAGTTATATCTAACTATAGTACAATCTCTTGTCCTTGTCTTTATCTCTTCTCTTCTCAGCTAAACTTCTTTAAAAAATCATCTACACTTTTTGTATTTGTTTCTTTATACTAATTCTATTTCAAGTTCTCTTTAATCTGACTTCTAATATTATTATCCAGCTGACACCACTTTCTCCAAAATAATCATTGATCTCAATTGTCAAATAATCTTTTCTCCATCCTCCTTTGTTTTCAGCTTTTTGTGAAATCTAATCTGGTTAGTTACTTTCCCCCCCCTGGATAGTTTTCTTGGATTTTCCTGTTCTTAGTATTTTTTCCCCTGATCTTCCTCCATGTTACTCCTAACTCTGTATGTCCCTCAAGGTTTTGTTCTAGAGACTCTTCTGTTTTCTTTCTATACTATCTTACTTGAGGATCCTGTCAACTTCCTAGGATTAAACTGTCTTCTCTTTGTAAGACTACTTCCAGATCTGTAGATCCACTCTGAGTCTCTATTTATGTATCACCAATTGCCCTTTAGACATGGGGAAATGAATGTCCTGTAAGCATCTAAAACTCAGCATCTAAAAAGTTGAGTCTTTTCCTCCAGATCCCAGACTTCTTCCAAACTCTTTCCTATTACTTTCAAGGATACCACTCTTTACTCTTCATTCTCACTCAGCCCACATATCTAATCCATCCTCCAATTCTGTTTTTTTCCCCCCTTTACAACAAACACTTCTCAGATCATCCACTCATTTGCCCTCCCGGAGCCACAACCCTACTTCAGAGACAATCCACTTCCAGCCTGGAGCTCTCCCCAGGACAATCCATCCTCCACTCATCTGTCAAAACTATCATTTTATAGCAAAGTTTTGCTCACATAATTGTCCTACTTGGTAAACTCCAGTGATTCCCTGGATGTTTAAAACTCTTTGTAACATGGCCCAGCTCTCCATAATCTACCCCTGTTGGTCTATTTATTGTTCCTTGAACTAATCCATTTCCTGTCTGTACCTCTGTGGCTCCCCAATACCTGAAATGCTTTCCTTTTTCATCTCCATCTTCTAGAATTTCTGCCTTCCTTCAAGACTGTCTGAGCACTTCCTTCTGCAAGAGGCTTTTCCCAGCCCTCTTTGCTGGTAGTATCGTTCCTTCTAATTTTACCTCATATCTATTGTGTACATGTCTTATATATATATCTACTTATTTTTCGAGCTGCTTCAGGGTAAGCATTAATACTTGGCCACATAGTAAATGCTTAATAAATACTTATTAATTGATTAATTTGTCAACAGTTGCTAGGATTCCTGAAAAGGCCATAAAAACTAGATAGATAGTGAAGGCATTCTGTTTTGTAGTGTTACAAGTCAAGACTTTTTGTGTACCTGCAGAGTAACACAGCGGACAAGGCTAATCTTCTAAAGCCCTGTCCCTTATACTAAGTAATCATAGAGATAAAACAGACAACTCCAAATGCAGGTAGACTAGGACTGACTGGATAACAGGAAAATAAAATCTGAGTTCTAAAGGAATTTTGAAGTATGTAGTTGAAATCCTAGAATTTACATATAAAGAAACAGATTCAGAGAGAGGGAATAATTTGCCCAAATAATTTGCATAGGCAGTAATTCTTAGAGCTAGGACTCAAACCCAGGTTCTTTGAAATCTTAGAGCAACCTTGCCTCCCTAGGATGTCTGCAATATAAGGATAAACTCCTTACTTCTCTATTTGGGTCAAAGTATTTCAGAATTCAAGCCTGATGTATGATAATTTATTCTTCTCAGAAGGAAAAAATGCTACTTTTCTATCTAAATAGATAATTCTGCTGAAGACTTTTCCATTTCTTACCTAACTGGGAAGCATGTAGACACCACTAGATTTGGACTATCTGAGGTTCTTAATCTTGAGTTCTTTTTGATAATGGCATTTGAGGATTATTTAGGCTATTATTAGAGGACAGAGGAAAGGATCAGTGAATATGGAAAAAAAGTAGTCTGTTGCCAGATTGAATTTTATCTGAGTACACAACACATTAGGGAAAAGAAAAGGATTTTCTTTTCTTTTCTTTCTCTCTTTCTCTTTCTTTCTTTCTTTAGGCAATTGGGATTAAGTGACTTGCCCAGGGTCACACAACTAGGAACTATTAAGTGTCTGAGGCCAGAAGGAAAAGGATTTTGATGAGGTCTAGACTACTATTTCTCAGGCTTTGTTTTATTAAATTTCAATTATTTTCCAGATGTCCAAGATAATGTCATAAAATTTTCCACAAACAAACTCAATTTCATTGCATTTAAATTAAGAATAAAAAGGTTTATTTGAGGAAGCTGGGTAATCCTAATTTAGCATGATTTAGCAAAATCAAATGAGATAGAGTTAGTCTTGGGAAATTTAGAATGGAAAATTGAGGTAAAACACCTCTGGAAAAGAAAAAGCATGTATGTAGTACTTCTTATGTACCAGACATTGTGTTATATGGTTTTCAAATATTATTTCATTTAACACAACAATCCTGTGAAATATGTAGCTTTTATTATTCCCATATTACAGTTGAGGGGCAAACAGAGGCAAAGTGACTAATCCAGAGTCATGCATCTAGCAAGTGGTGGTTGAGACTGGATTTGAACTTCAAGTCTTTCGACTCCAGGCCTTGTACTTTATCCTACTACACTTATGTCAGCTGCTGTAAGAGTAAAAATGTAAAACCAGAAACCACAGGCTGATAATTAAACTTTTCTTGTAGAGCTTCATTATTTTATCTTAAGATTTAAATTCCTCCTAAAATGAAGCATAGTATAAAATTATTTTTAATTCAGTTGTGCAGTCTTATGCCACTATTATAAATAATAATAAAATTGAGGATCAAAAAAGATGGATTAGCAATGGCCAAGGACAATCATAATTGAATTTTGTTCATATCTTATTTTCTTAAGGAAAACCCTTCAGGAGGTGAATGCAGAAAAAAAGCGACGCTTTATTCAAAAGGTAAGAATTCTGGTTTCCAAATGTTTCAAATGGGACTCCATTATATCTTTCTTTCATCTTGCCAACTCTTTTCTTTTATCTTTATAATTGGGTGGCTTTGTTTACTCTTTTTGAGACTCTCACCCATCTTATTCTGTATCTTGTAAATAAGCCTCAAAATCACCATGGTCTGGTGGAGAGATTATGGTTCTAAAAATCAAAAGATGTGGGTTCTAATCCTAGCTGTGGATCATGATTTTAGGCAAGTTGACTCTTGTAACTATTAATTTCACATCTTGCTTTCACAACTGATTATCCATCACCCAAGTTATTTTAACTTCTCTAAGTTTATATCCTTGCCTGTTAAATGGGAACAATAATACCTACCATGATAGCTTCATGGATTTGTTGTCTGGATTATATGAAGTAATGCTTGGAAAATTGTTTTGACATTTGTAAATTATTGTGCAAATAGAAGATATCATGATTATCAGACCTTTGTTATCTTACATATGGTTCTGGGAGCCAAGATGATGAAGTAAGTAGTAAATTGCCATAAGTTCCCATATTAACGTTTTAAACAACCATAAATTAGAATCCCAAAACAAAACCTGGCACAGTAGAACCATTGAAGAGATGGGATGAAAAAATCTTTAAGGAAATTGAAAAATTTACAAGAAAAGCCTGCTCCTTTTGGGTGAAAGGGAATATAGTCCAGGGCAGGAAGCATCTCAGGCAAGTCAGAAGCAAGCCCCACCTCATCAAAACTGTGGGAGATCCAGAGTATCAGTATGATGGGGCAGGCAAATATCAACACCAGGAACCTACCATGTGCCTCAGCATAGCCAAAGGAACAAGCAGGCTCCAGCTCTGAGAGGCACCTTGTGCTTCAGTGTAGCCCTGGACTAATAGGCAACCTCCAGTAGGACTATTCCACATTCTTGGGCACAGCTCCCAGCAAAGAGGAAACCTCCAGGGGCCAGAATACAAGTACTTCAGTGTATCTCTGGGTAAATAGGTCAGTGCCAACCAAGGCAGTGTCTAAGCAAACAAGGACCCCTGCCATGTGCTTCAGCATAACTCTGGGCAAACAGGCAGCTTCCAGCAGCCAGACCACCATGTAGTGCTGGAGAAGCACAAAAGCACATCATCAGCCCCAGCACACACCAGACATTACCACTAGGACTCCCCAGTTCAGCATTTTTCTATCCCAGGAGGAAAGTTCAAACTTAAAAGGAAAAAAGCCAAAAAGATGAGCAAAAACAACAATAAAGGAATCTAACCATAGAAAGTTATTATGGTGACAGGGAAGAGTACAACAATGTCAAAACGAAAAACCAGAAGATCAGAAAAAACTCATGGAAGAGCTTTAAAAGGTGCTTAAAAATCATATTATCATGTAGAAGAAAAAATGGAGGGATGCAAGAGAAAAGAGAGTCAATAGCTTGGAAAAGGAAAATACCACCTAAAAAGTAGAATGGGGCAAATATAAAAAAGTACATAGGCAAATTAGGGAGAAAAATCCTTTAAAAGTTAGAATTGGGCAAGTGTAAGCTAATGACTCTATGAGACATCAAGAATTAGTGGAGACCACAACATAGCACTTGCACTCTTTATGTTGTTGTTTGCTTGCATTTTTGTTTTTCTTCCCAGGTTATTTTTACCTTTCTAAATCCAATTTTTCTTGTGCAACAAGAGAACTGTATAAATATGTACACATATATTGTATTTAACATATACTTTAACATGTTTAACATGTACATGTATGAGACTGCCTGCCATCTAGGGGAGGGAATGGAGGGAAGGAAGGGAAAAGTTGGAACAGAAGTGTTTGCAAGGGTCAGTGTTGAAAAATTACCCATGCATATGTTCTGTCAATAAAAAAAGCTATAATAATTTAAAAAAGATTAATACAAGAACATTTAAAAAAAGAATAAATCGAAAAAAAAGAATGAGAAAAAAATATAAAAAGATAGAAAATCTATCATGGGAAAACAATTGACCTGGAAAATAGACCCAGAAAAGACAATATCAGAATCATTGGAATACTTGACAGCCATAATTGAAAGGAGGACCTGGAGATCTTCTTTCATGAAATTATCAAGGAAGACTATCCTAATATTCTGGAAACAGAGGACAAAATAGGCCCTCTGAGATCTAAGACCAGAAAAGAGATCCTAAAATGAAAACTCCAAGGTACATTATGGCTAAATTTCAGAAATATCAGGTTGAGGAAAAAATGCTGCAAGTGGCCAAGAACAAATCATAGAAAAAATCAATTTCATTAAAGCAAATGACAACAGTGTGACAACACATCAAAATTTATGAGATGCAGGCAAAGTAATACTTAGGGGAAATTTATTTTTCTTAATTCTTATATCAACAAAATGAAAAATAACAGATCACTGAATTGGACATGCAACTAAAAAAGTAGAAAAAGAATGAATTAAAAATCCCCACTGGAGCACCAAATTGAAAATCCTGAAAATAAAAAGTGAGATAAAATTGAAAGTGAAAAAAGAACAAAACAAAACCAAAAGCTTTTGAACTAATAAATAAATGTAGGTGCAAGTTTTCTGAAGAACCAAACCAAACCAAACCAACTAACAATAAGATAGACAAGCCATTGGTTAACTTAATTTTTTCAAAAAAAGAAGAGAAGCAAATATCTAGTATGAAAAATTTAAAAAGGGGAAATTATCACTAATGAAGAACAAATTAAAGCAATCATTAGGAAATATTTTGCCCAATTATGTATCTATGACAATCTGCATGAAATGGATGAATATTGGTATTGGCTAAGAAATAGACTAATTGATCAATGGAATAGGTTAGGTTCAAAGGACAAAACAGCCAATAACTTTAATAATCTAGTGTTTGACAAACCCAAAGACCCCAGTTTTTTGGATAAGAACTCACTATTTGACAAAAATTGCTGGGAAAATTGGAAATTAGTATGGCAGAAACTAGGCATCGACCCACACTTAACATTGTACATCAAGATAAGATCAACATGGGTTCATGACCTGAGGCATAAAGAATGCAATTATAAATAAATTGGAAGAGCATAGGATAGTTTACCTCTCAGACCTGTGGAAGAGGAAGGAATTTATGACCAAATAAGAACTAGAGATCATTATTGATTACAAAATAGAAAATTTTGATTATATCAAATTGAAAAGTTTTTGTACAAACAAAACTAATACAGACAAGATTAGAAGGGAAGCAATAAACTGGGAAAACATTTTTACAGTTAAAGGTTTTGATAAAGGCCTCATTTCCAAAATATATAGAGAACTGACTTTAATTTATAAGAAATCAAGCCATTCTCCAACTGATAAATGGTCAAAGGATATGAACAGACAATTCTCAGATGAAGAAATTGAAACTATTTCTAGCCATATGAAAAGAAGCTCCAATTTATATTAATTAGAGAAATGCAAATTAAGACAACTCTGAGATACCACTACACAGCTGTCAGATTGGCTAGAATGACAGGGAAAGATAATGTGGAATGTTGGAGGGGAAGTGGGAAAACAGGGACACTAATACACCGTTGGTGGAATTGTGAACACATCCAGCCATTCTGGAGAGCAATTTGGAATTATGCTCAAAAAGTTATCAAACTGTGCATATCTTTTGACCCAGCAATGTTACTTACTGGGCTTATACCCCAAAGAGATACTAAAGAAGGGAAAGGGACCTTTATGTGCCAAAATGTTTGTGGCAGCCCTATTTGTAGTGGCTAGAAGCTGGAAAATGAATGGATGCCCATCAATTGGAGAATGGTTGGATAAATTGTGGTATATGAATGTTATGGAATATTATTGTTCTGTAAGAAATGACCAGCAGGATGAATACAGAGAGGCCTGGAGAGACTTACATGAACTGATGCTGAGTGAAATGAGCAGAATCAGATCATTATGTACTTCAACAACGATGCTGTATGAGGATGCATTCTGATGGAAGTGGATTTCTTCGACAAAGAGAAGATCTAACTCAGTTTGAATTGGTTAATGATGGATAGAAGTAACTACACCCAAAACTACACCCATAACAACTGAGTAGAACCAGAAAAACATTGTGCACAGTTATCAATATTATGCTATGATCCTCTATAAATGACTCAGCTCTTCTCAGCAACATAATGATCCAAGACAAGTATAAAAGACTCACAAAGGAAAATGCTATCCATATTAAGATAAAGAACCAAATGGACTCTAAATGCAGATTGAAGGATATTTTTTTCACTTAATTCTTTTTTAATGTTTTTTTCCCTTTCAATCTATTTCTTTTTTCACAACCGTGAAACTAGTATAGAAATATATTTTAAAATGATAACAACACATGTACAATCTATGTCAAAATGCCCATTATATAAAGAGAAGAGAGGAGAGGAAGGGAGAACAATTTGGAACTCAAAATCTTGTACAAATAAATGTTAAAAATCTTGACATGTAATTTTTTTTGGGGGGAATAAAATATTGTTAAAAATAGTCTTATACATTTTCCAGTTTTATTTTCCATATATGCAGTGTATTGCAGTTCTTTATCTTTTCTATTCTAGGGAACTGAGCACAATAACAGAAAATTTAGATGAGTCCTTGGCTAGTGAAAGTGGTGAGTTTCTTCACTTTTTTTTTCTTACTGATTAAATTCTGTGGTAAAATTATTGGAGGAACATTGAGATGAAAATCTTTTTTTGGTGTTAAAGATTATTATCAATAGCAGTTTAATCTAGAGATTATTTTCAAAATAATTTTTTTTGAGGAATTCTCTTTGGAAAAGAATAGTACATAATCATAGTTAATCTAAAATTTAGGAATATTCAATCAAGACAATTCATGCCTTGGACACTCTCAATCCCCTGCCAGATAACTTCTTCAACTATTGTTGACACATGAATCTCTGCAACACCATCCTTTCTAACTTTGTACCCCCAAATCACTAGATTTGGCAGCTCCTGATAGCCAAAAACACCTAGAGCAAAACTATTATTCAGTTTTCTCTTGTTGTCCAAGGTACTTGGGTACTCCGAGTGCTCCTTTTCAGCTAGTATGCATTAAACAGACTTTTGTAAAAAAAGAGAAAAATTTTATCCATTGAATTGTACTAGTAAAATATCACTTGCTTTGGAGAAAAGGCTGTGGCTATATTAATCTTTACTTCCTTAACTCTTCTAGGACAATTGATATACATATTTGCTGAATTTATTTTAATACAACAAGAAAAGTAAAACCTTTGTTACACAACAGTGACATTGAAAATTAAACTTTCAGTCCCCTTTTGCTTTCAGAATTACTTGCAATTAACTTATTAATCATGAACTTTGACAAGCCACCCCCTTGAGGAATAAGAGGTTGTTAAACCCTCTGATAATAATCAGTTAATATTTATGAAGAGTTTTTATAGGTTTGCCAAGAACTTTACATGAGTTATCTTCTCCCTTCTCAAAACACACCTGACATGATACTGTTTTTATTTCAATTTTAAAGAAGTGGAAATATCCTGAGAAAGGCCAAGTGACTGGTCCATGATCCTATAGCTAGTTAAGTGTCTGAGGCTGGATTTGAACTTAAATGTTCCTAATTCCAATGCCACCTTTCTATGTTCTAAGCCACAGATTGCTGCTTTTGAAGTTTGGATTAGGCTAATTGAATTTTTGCTGCTCACTTAGCATTTGGATTGCTCAAATCTAGATTTGCATGCATCATGGATGCATGTGCTGGGACAAGGGTTTTAGGTCATAAGAGTTCAGCTACCTTATCTTATAGGAGAAAGTCAGTTCCAGGTGGCAGCTGAAAATGCCATTAGAGTACTTTTAGTGTTTTATTCACTGAATTATTCTTGGTCCTAGAGATAATAAGTGATGAAAAAGCAAAGGAAAACATACAAAGGAAAAGCAGTAAAAGGAGGATTTTTTCATTCTTACGGTAAGATTTTTGTGCATTGATAACAAAATTCTACTGATCAAAAACCATGTTTTCCTAGCTTACTTGTTTGGTATCTGTACAACCACATCAACATTGCTCATGGTAGAGTCCTTTTAATCATAGAAAATTATTCTTAGGTGTCTGTTATTCTTATATGAGCCATTAAGTAGAGGAAAGACTATTGGAGGAGAAATCTGAAGGTTGATCTGGGTCCAAATCCTAACTCTGCTACTTTTTTTAACCATGAATATAATGTTAGTCAAGTCACTTAACCTCTCTAGGCTTTCCTAGATCCTCATCAGAAGTAAAGAGAAAATTGGACTAGATGACATCCAAGGTCCTTTCCCACAAGCTTTCCAACTTATAGGGCAAAGTCCAAGAAGCTGTTTTGATCATGTGCAGAAAAAAATGACCACCAGCTTGAAAATGGGCTTATAGAAAAAACTGGGCAAATACTTAAGAATTTCCTTTTGAGTTGAAGATAAATCTTCTATCAGTGAGGTAAAAATGTTTGCTATTTGTACACACACACACACATATATACATACATACACACAGTCATACGTACACACATACATATACACCCACAGAACACACAGATATGCACATACATATATATTCAAACAAGCATTCACAAAAACATATGTACTTATTAACACATATAGATACAAGTTCATGAACATATTCCTCCACATATACATACACATTCATACATCCACACAATACATATGCACATGTGAAAACATGCTTATTTACACATACATATACATATACACAGATGCAGTTACATATAGGATACCATATCTTTTTTTCCTTTCTCAAGGTTGGTTTGGCTCTCATATATACTTTGTCTATAGAAAATTTGATTTTATTATACTAGAATATTCATGAAATAAATCGCCTTCTCATGTTTTAATTTCAGGTGTTTCTTTTGGCTAACTAGAAAACCTAAAAAACAACAAAAAGAACAGCCAGTTTCATCGCAAAATGAAAGGTATTTTCATTTTTGTTTATGGCATGTTAGTGTCTTTTTTTTGTATTTCTTGGCATTTGTAATTTCTCAGGCATTGAACTTATCCCATGGGTTTGTGTTATGAGAAAATAGCTTATTTCTGCTTATAGAATCCATATATCTATCTCCAGTCTGTGAGGAGACATGCTCTCAGAGGTGCTTTGGGTGCATGGAATTGGTGTCTACCTTTACTAAGAAATAAGAGTAGCAGTAGCTTACCAGTTTCAAATACCAGGAGATATGGCATAGTCACATATTAAGATATACCTGAGCCCATATATAATACTTGATGAACGATCTTGTTTCTTGACTTCCTCACATGGACATTTACTGACAAACATGTCGTGTTGGTCTCACCAGAACTTTATCTTTTGAAATATTCTTTGTCCTTTGTTGCAGATCTTAAATTTGTGAATTTTTGCATAATGTGTTTATCTTTAAATATCCTTCCATCATGGTAGGAAATATTTTATTCCATCTTCCTTATTTTTCCTCAGAACCAAAGATGAATCCAAAAAAAAAGCTTCAGCAGTCACAGCATCCGCAGGTCAAACCACTTTATCATGTGTAACTTCTAAAAAATGTGAGAAAAAGTCCAAGAAATAAAATGTAAGGAAAGTAAATTTTTGTCCCCATGAGTTTGTCTTAAAGATTTAAGCATTTTTGTTTTTTAATTTTAACTAGTCAGGCTGTCACTAACAAGCAATGGGTCAATAAACATGTATGAAGCACTTGCATTCAGCATACCAAGAAAGGCAAAAGACAGTTCTTGACCTCAAGAAGCTTACAGTTTTACTGGGGAGACCATCATGTAAACAACGAGAAGAAACAAGCTTGTAAAAAATAATGGAAAGGAAACTCACTAGAACTGTGAGTTTGGAAAGACTTCTTATAGAAAGTGGGATTTTAGCTGTGACTTAAAGGAGACCAGGAAAGCCAGGGGTTTAAGATGAGAAGAGGGAACACATTCCAGGTTTGGGAGACAGTTGGAAAAATGAGAGATGGAGGATCTTGTTTGAAGAAGAGCAAGGAGATAACAATGTATCATTACATCAAAGAGTATATTTCATAAAGTAAAATGTAAGAAGACTAGAAAAGTAGGAAGAGATTAGATTATGAAAGGCTTTAAATGAAAAAAGCACTGGATTTGGTATTTGTGTCTTTGAGATGATAAAGAACCACTAGTGTGTGAGTAGGGGACAGGGGAGTGACATCAAAAGAGTTGTGCTTTAGGAAAATAACTAAGATCTGAGCAGACTTAAGGCACAGGCAGGTCCATCAGTATGGAATTGCAGTGGTCCAGGCAGGAGGAGATGAAGGCCTATTTGAGAATGGCATCAGTTGATCAGAGTAGAGGAGGGCACATTCTGGAGAATATTGTAAAGAGGAAACTGAAAGTCTTTGACAACAGAATGGATTTGAGATGTAAGAGATAAAGAGAAGTTAAGGATGGCACCTAGGCTGTGTGTCTAGGGGATTGGGAGGTTAGTGTCCCTCTTGAAAATAACAAGTAATAGACAATAGATAATAAAATAGGGTATAGTAAGTGATAATGAATTCAGTTTGGGCCATGTTGAATTGACGATTTCTTTAGGATATATTTATATCAGATGCAAGACTCTATAGTCAGCAGAGGTTAGCAATAGATAAGTAGATTTGAAGATCATTAGCACCAGAAAGAATTTAATCCATGACAGTGATGAGCTCCCTAAGCAAAAATTGGGAGAAGACTTAGAACAGTATCTTGTGTGTTGTGGGATACCCAGAGTCAGCCAATATGACATGGATGATGAATCATCAAAGGAGACAGAGAAAAAGTAGGACCATAACTGGGATAATAGAAAATTTAGGGAGAAGAGACTGTCAAACAGAAGATGGAGATCAACACTTTCAAAAGTTTCTGTAGAAAGGTCAAAAAAAGGATGAGGACTGAAAAAAAGCCTTTGGATTTGGCAACTTAGAGATTATTGATTCTATACAGAAAGAAGTTTCAGTTGAATGATGAGGTCAGAAGCTAGACTATAGAGTTAAGAACGTGAGAGGAAAAATGGAGTCACCTATTGTGGGTGGCCTTCTCCAGGATTTGAGCTACAAAAGGAAGGATAGATATGGGACTAGTTAGAAAAGATGCATGGATCAAGGGAGGGTTTTTTGAGGATGAGGGAGACATGCGAGTTTGTAAGCTGAAAGATACTGAAGATAAGTAAGGAAAGGGGTATGATAGAGCACAAATCCTCCTGAAGGAGATGGGATAGACTGAAATCACTTCTTCAGGTATAGGTTTTGCCTTTTCAAGAAATACCTCATACTATATGTGAGACAGGTTAAAGGAGACATTAGTGGCAGAAACATTTTAATGTTAGTAGATGAAGTGGAAGAAGAAGTTCTCAGTAAACATAACCGTCATGATTCATCAGGGAACCTCCTGGCCAGAGAGGGGCCATGTTCCACTTCTTGCTCAAAGGCAAGGACTACAAATATGTGGCCTGAACCCTTTCCCTTCTCCCTTCTCCTTACTGCCTTTCCTGGACCCTCTTCTTTGGCACAGGGAGGTCAAAGCCCAAGGGCAGGACTGGAATGCCCCCTGGGTGCCAGTGTCTACCATAGGCAGTGGTTGGAATTAGTGCTTCCTGAATTGCAGATGAGTTCAGGAGAGGTTGATGTAGGATCTGGTCTGAGTCTCGTGACTGCAGCCTGGAAGAAGTATGGGAGAAGTACCAGTTTTGACTCTGAAGGACCACCCTGGGCTTCTCAGTTACCTATGAAGGGATGGTACCAGGAAAGCATCTCATGAGGCCAAGCCCTTCCCCTCTCCTCCCTGCCTTGACTCTATTCAACCCTTCTGAGTACGCAAATGTTCCAAGGACTCTGGAGGAGACAAGTACCAAGTAAGGGGTCTGGTAGTCAAAGACTGGATTGAACAGATACCCTTGAAGTTCTTGCAGGGGCTACTTTAGGTCTATCAGAATACCACTTTGGCAAACATGGCTCCCCTGAATTTAGACTTCTGAGGGCATAGGATGCTGAGAACTAGAGCTGCTCAGCCCTTCTTGTTGGACTGGCTATAATTTTGACTGTAGGAACTGGGGACATTAACCAGAATTTTGGAGGAGAAAAAAACATTACCTTTACCTTCAGAAAACCAGAGTTTAATTGCTGGCAGAGAACTAATACTCTCAGGTAGGCTTCAATGTTACTTCTTTATGCTATTCTGATGCATTTGATACTTCAGATTCATGCTATTCATGGGTAAGATGGAAGCAAGCTCACTTAAAATGAATATTCCTGTTCTCCAAAAACTCATGATTAGCACTAGTTTCAACACTCAAATGGAATGAATGTTGCAATAAAGACACTGCTTTGGCTGTTTGGGTAGAAAAAATTCTTGATTATTTTTCATACTTTACATTTGTATATTGAAAATTGTATCTTTGGTTCAGGTCAGTTTTCATATACCTGTGACGTGTGAAGAATGAAAATTCTCAAGACAGAATTTCTTAGTTAATCAATTTATTAATTAGGCTAGTCTATAATCAATAAATTGAAGCTCAGTGCTTTCTCTAGATAACCAAAGACATCCAGGGAGTCTCTGAAACAATTTAAATAACCCTCTGACAGGGAACTTGGCCGACAAATGAAACTTCACTTTGCTGAGAATGTAGCTTGATTGAGACTCAGCATCTGGGCAGAGGAAGCCATTTCCATCTGGACTGCTCTTATTAATTTTCTGCTTCAGGATCGATCTGGGTTTTCTAAATCTCACTAATGGAGAAGATTAAGGACAGGAAATTCCTCCCTCCACAAAGATTAGCCTAGACTGAATTCTGTTTATACTTTAATCAGAAATTTGGTTTCCCAGTTGGGTGGGGTCCTGCCTAATCTAAGTTAAAGGGAACAGTAATTTCATCACTTAGCTATGCCCTTCAGAGTATTAGTCTCTAACTGACCTTTACAGAAATTGGGTCTTAATAAAAATAGAAGGAAAAGGATGGATTATTAATTAATAGTTATTGATATAATAGTATAATATCAATCTTCCTCTTTTATATGAAAATATCAAAAGATTTTGTTGATAGGTATTGCTGCCAATTATACTTATCAAGACATAGATATTTAAATAATACATATTTTTAAAACTTTTTAAATAAAATAAATAAATTATTTTAAATAACAATCTACAATCTCTAGTCTATTCAGAAGAAAAAAATATATATATAGTTGGATTTATAGCCCTGGGGAAAAGAGGCATCTCAGATAAAGATCTAAGGTTCACTTCAATAGAAGGAGCCATGGACTTTCAATAAAGTGCTATATTGGCTTGGAGCTCTGCCTCAGTGGTTTTTCTTGCAGATTGGACAATTTTGGACCCCACATCATGGCAACTTTGATGGGTCAATAATGTATGGACTTCTACCTCCCAAAAGGAAGTGCACATCTGGGTGAATTTTTGCCATTGGTTTCCCCATGGACACAGGCCTTAGGAAGTTAGACTCTCTTCATTGTCTGCACCCAAATTCTCTGAATCTGAGGTAAGTTTATCCAAGCTAAAGGTTGATAAATTATCTTGATTTACCCTAATTCTTTTTCTTCAAGGAAGGTCCTCAATTAGGTCAAAAACGGCTGTTTGAATTTATAACTAATCTATTTGGGTTTATGAGCTCTGGGGCACACAATTTCCATATTTATAAAAATTATATGGCCATAATTATAATTTTAACTTTTTTTAACATAATCTGTTGTTTCCCCCAGCCCCCCATTTTCTCTACTTTTACTTTTATTGTCACAGATGCAGCAGTGGAATTTCACTTCATTTCAGTAATTCCTCATTTTCAGCCAATTAGCCACCTAGCTCCCATTGACAATTAAAAATAGATTTTTTTATTCTATAAATTCTCTTAACAAGGAATAATTCAATCATTCCTGTCACCAGTAGAAAAAATTTCTTAAACTGATTTGGGAGGGGAAACTTTTGTGCCTCTCAGTGGAGCAAGGAACCTATCTAGAGCAGTGATTCTCAAACTTTTGTTCTCAATATCTCTATAATCTTAACAATTATTGAACATCTGTCCAAACAAAACCTCTATGGACAAATGTTCAATGTTTATGTGGGTTATATTTATAGATATTTACCATATTAGAACTCAAAACTAATTTTGAATTTGTAGACTGTGAAAGAGTTTCAAAAATTCTTAGGATTCTCTGAACTACATTTTGAGAATCACTGATCTAGAGGACCCTATGACTAGTCCCTGGATAGTTAGGGCTTGGGAGAATGATTCCCCACTCTGATTCCCAGTGTTCTGACACCACCCTGAGGATGCAATAATTTGGGGTAGACCCAACAGGTCCCATCAGGGAAGAGATTTACTATCTCAGTGGTAAGCTGTTAAGGCACCACTTTGGGTGCAATTTCATCCTCTTTTGATCTGAGAAGGAAGTTCATTTTAGTTTTACAAAAATGAGGAAAGGAAAAAAACTTCATTTCAGTTAGCAAGGTTATTTTTACTTATATTTTCTTAAGATTAAATCAATTACTGACAATCAGAGCTAAATTTTTAAGGAACTTTTAGAGAAAAGCTGGCATATTTCTGTTGAAAATTTGTTTTTAATCAAAATTGCTTTATAAAATTGGTCCCTGGGTCTCTTCAGCATAGAGTTTCCTAAGACCAATCATCTAAATTTTTAATATTTTCTATTCACTTATAAAGGTCTTTGAGTCCTAATTGACCAGATTTAAAACTTTAGAGGTTAAGCACAAAAATTAAGGATTGGAAATATTGGAGAATTTGAGTCTTTCCCCCTTTCTACTTCTTTCAATTCTCTTATTCCTATCAACTTTAGCCCTGGCCTTCCTCAGTTCTTAGCCTTTTCTTCCTTTGATTCTCCCATTGTGCTTTTGCAATTCCCAATCTCTTGTCAACAACAATTTCTCCTCTCAATTTTATCTGATGTTTATAAAACCTGACTTCCAGAATGCACTGAATTTCTAACCACCCTTTCCCATGGTGAAGTGCATCTTCCTTCACAGCCCTTGACACACTCACTGGTCCAGGAGAATTAATAGGTTTACTTCTTGATGCACATGACCACTTCTAGACCATTCCTTTGTCAGTCCCATTTAACAGTCTCTCCTTTTTTATTTTATTTTTTTCACTTCATAGTATTTTATTTTTTCCAAATATATGTAGAGATAGTTTTTAGCATTCATTTTTATATGGCTGTGACTTCCAACTTTTTCTCACTTCCTTCATTTCCTCTACTCTCTTCAGATAGCAGGCAGTCTGATATAAGTTATGCATGTACAATCATGTCATGTTGTCAAAAAAGAATAAGAACACAAAGGAAAAATCACAAGACAAAACAAAGAAACAAAAAACATGTAAATAATATGCTTTAATCTGCATTCAGAATCCATAGTTCTTTATCTGTGTGTGGATATTATTTTCTATCCCAATTGTTTTAGATCACAGTACTGCTGAAAGGAGCTAAATCTGTCAAAGATTATCATCACACATTTTTGTTGTTACTGTGTACAATATTCTCCTGGTTATGCTCATTTCACTCAGCATCAGTTCCTGTAATTCCTTCAGGTTTTTCTGAAATCCAACTGCTCATAATTTCTTATAGCCCAATAGTATTCCATTACATTTATGCACTACAGCTTGTTGAGCCATCCCCCAATTTCCAATTCTTTGCCATCACAAAAAGAACTACTATAAATATTTCTGTGCATGTATACATTTTTCTTTTTTATGATCTCTGGGAAACAGATCTAGTAGTGGTATTGCTGGATCAAAGGATATGCACAGTTTTATAATCCTTTGTCTATTCTGCTCTCCAGAATGATTGGATCAGATACTATTATGCCAACAATGCATTAGTGTTCTAGTTTTCCTACATTCCCTCCAATATTTATCATTTTCTTTTTCTGCCACATTATCCAATCTGATAAGTGTGAGGTGGTATGGCAGAGTTGTTTTAATTTGATTTTCTCTAATCAATAGTAATTTAGAATACTTTTTCATATGATTATAGATATCTTTAATTTCTTCATCTGAAAACTGCCTGTTTATAGCCTTTGACCATTCATCATTTGGGGATGACTTGTATTCTTTTAAATTTGACTCAATTCTGTCTGTACATGTTTGAGAAATAAGGCCATCGTGAGATATTATTGTTGTATGCCTGTGAAACCTGGACAGCATATGATCGCCATGCTAAGAAACTGAATTACTTCCATTTGAATTATCTTTGGAAGATTCTGAAGATCACCTGGCAAAATAAGATATCAGACAATAAATTCTTTCTCAAGCTAAACTGCCAACCATTCTAACTCTGCTGCAGAGAGTGCAACTCCATTGGGCTGGGCTCATTTTTTGAATGCCAAATGTAAGCTTTCCAAAAAGTCTTTTTTATGGAGAAGTCACACAGGACAAGTACTTACTTGGTGGTCAGAAAAAAATGATACAAGGATACACTCAAAGTCTCTCAAAAAGTTTTGTGTAGCATGGAAGACACTGGCACAGGACTGCCCAGCATAGCATGCCCTCATCAGAGAAGGTACTGTGCTCTGAGGAAAAGGAAATGCAAGGTGCATAAAGTCAGAGAATCTGCCCCAAATGGTCAAATGGACTATTTGTGTCTGACCTATGGAAGACCATGCTGAACTTGTATTGTTCTGGTCAGTCACAGTTGGACACACTTACTTGACTCTAACATAGTAATGTCATTTTGATTCTTTTGGAGAACCAACACCAACCACCATTCAACCAATACAGAAATATGTTAAATATATTGTACATGTATAGCCTATATCAGAGTATGGGGAAGGAGAGAAGGGGAAAAAAATTGGAGCTCAAAATCTTACAAAAATTAATGTTGAAAACTGTCTTTACATATAATTGGAAAAAAATAAAATATTTTCAAGTGCCAAAGCACTCCTTGCCCCCCAACAGATTTGACCTCAAACACATATAAGTTTTATGTTGCTGGGCAAGACATTTAGTTTATTTTTTGCCACTGTTTCCTCAACTGTAAAGTGGAGATACCACCTATCTCCCAGGGTCATTGTGAGGTAATATTGGTAAAAAGAATTAACAAGAGGTCTTAGAGCTCCTAGGAGGTGCTCTACATGTTTCTTTTCTTCTATATATATATATATATATATATATATATATATATATATATATATATATATAATATATACATATATTTGAATACACAATTATATGTATATATATATATATATGTGTGTGTCTATGTATACATACATATCTATAAATATACTTTCACTTTTTGTAGGAAAGATCTGAAAACCAATTAAGAATCAGATTATATATAGTGGAATATTATTTTTGATGTAAGAAATGAAAAGAAAAGAATTGAAAAAATCTGAAGGAATCTGGAAGAGCTAATAGGACATATGAAGCCAATTATGACATGCAAAATCCAGGGAAATCTTTTAAATGATCAGTAGATTCTTTCAATAGCTATTTTATCCTCCAGTTCAAGGATATCAGAGCAGTTTTCCTTAATGATTTCTTAAAAAAATTTTTTTATTAAAGCTTTTTATTTGTAAAACATATGCATGGGAAAAAAACATATGCATGGATAATTTTTCAACATTAACACTTGCAAAACCTGGCATTCCAATTTTCTCCCCACTTCTCCTAGATTGCAAGTAATTTAATATATGTTAAACATGGTAAAAATATATGTTAAATCCAATATATGCATACATATTTAATACAATTATATTGCTGCACAAGAAAAATCAAATCAAAAAGGGAAAAAATGAGAAATAAAATGCAAGCAAACAATAACAGGGTGAAAATGCTATGATGGCCTCTGTTCCCTTATTTTATTAAGAATACATTTCCTCCCCGTAGCTGTGAAACATATATGATCTGTTTCTCTTCTTTAGAATATGACCTAAAGTTATGTATCTATTTAGAATATATTGTAGAACAAGATGTAAAGTGGTTTTCTAAGTTTAATTTCAACCAAGTCTCCTCCTTTATTCCCAGCAATTGTTAATAGGGAACTAATTTTTAAGTAATTTATATTTTCTAATTTATAGAATACTAGGTGATTAAATTCAGTTTGACATGTGTGTGTGTATATATATATATATGTGCACATGTTAATCTATAATGAAGGTTCTGCATGTATGTAAAACCCCACATATAAGAGAGGATTTTCATTTCATGAGGCCCCATATGTGACAAGGGGCTTCTTCCACTTCCCTGCCTATAGCATAGAGTTGTAGTTTTTTGTGGCTTGAAGGGTGGGTCAGAATAGAGTTTTCTAGCCTCTTGTCCTCCCACCCTTATCTAAGGGATGTTTTTTTTCTTGTCAGGAGAGAAAGCAGAAAGTTGGAATCAGAGTCCACTCTATTCTCCAGATTGTTCCCTTAAATATTGTTAGTCAAACAGAATACAGTTATATACCCAAGAAATCATTTATTAACAATTATTGCATTTTTATTGGGATAGCAAAAGTGGTTCAACATTAAGGAAAAAAATCTAAATATTAAATCCAAAATCATTAAAAACCATATTTTAACATGGTTTATAGATATAGAATAATCTTTGACAAACAACAATGTTTGTTTATGCTACTTTAAAAAAATTCTATGAAGAATAGATAAGAATCTTTTTTTAACGTCAAAAAAAAAGTTTCTTATAAACCAAAGACTCATCAGCAACAAGGCTACACTAAAATGTTTCCCAATAATTGTGGGAATAAAGCAAAGAATACTAGCTCTTCTTATATTAGCAATACCAATAACACAAGAGAAAGAAATTAAACGTATGAAGGTAGATAAGGCAGAAATAAAACTATATCTACTTGGTGGTGATATAATGGTTTATTTGAAAATACTATGGGATTAGGAAAAATACTAATTAATATAATTTTAGGAAAGTTGCCGGCCATAAAATAACCTTTCAAAAATCAATACTTAGAGTCAATTATAAAGCATTTCTTAAAGAAACAAAGAACAAAATAATTAGAGGAATATTGAGTGCTCATTTCTATATGATATAATAAAAATGTCAGGACAAAGTTAATTTATACTTTTAATGTGATATCAGTTAATTTATCTAAGGAACATCTTAATAAAACGTGATAAAATACCTCCCACCAAGTTGAAAAAACAAGGGTTAGAATTTTAAGGGAAGTAATGAAAAGAGGTACTACAGAAGAAAGGGGATAGCCTTTCCAGAGCTCAGATTATATTATAAAGCAACAATCATCAAAATCATCTGATACTGAGTATAAAATAGAAATAGATTCATCAAAATCATCTGATACTGAGTATAAAATAGAAATAGATACATGGAAAAGAATAGATAAGGGGAAAAGGTAACCTTTGTCTCAAAACTCATTGGAATGGAATCCTCCTAAATGGTGGAGGAAACACAAAGTCCTCTTCAGTATTCCTTGGGGACTCTTCAAGTTTCGAGTCATTTTGGGCACTTTTGGATTTTCAACTTCAAGAAGGAAGATGGAAGAAGACAATTCTAAGTTGCTGAAAGAAAAGACTTTGGGAAGACACCAGAGGAGCTGGCAGTCTCCATTATATTCCTGTCTCTAGCTTTCTACTCTACAGACTAGGCAGTTTCCCTTTGGATGAGAACTAAAATTATCTCTTAGTTGAGCGGAATTATCTCAGTCTCAGTGGGACAGTTCCTTTGTTCTGTATTGGCCAGGTTAATGGTATTGAAAACCTCTTCTTTAGATGGAAAATTGAATTGAGAGAGTTTGGCTTCAACCTGAGGTATGTGGTCATCTACATTGATTGATGATGGTCTCTTGAGAACACTATGGAAGTGTTTAGCCCATTTTTCCAGGATCCTGTCTTTATCACTAATCAAGGTGGCTTCATCAGGACCAAGTAATTGAGAAGTCCCAAGAGTATTTGGCCCATAAATAGAATCCTAAAAACATTTTGGTTTTTAACTATCAGTATAAAATTGAATTTCATATTCCATCTTATTGATCCAAGAATCCTTCATCTCTTTAAGCTTTGTTTGGCCTTCACTTTTGATATGGAGTTAAATGCTATCTTCTTAGAAATACATAAACTATACTGCCAATAAAATCTATGGAGTTCTTGATTTTCATTTAGCAGCTGTTGAAATTCCCCATCATTTTCACCAAATCAACCTTGATGTGTGTAAGAATTTTGGTTCAGATGCCTAAATGTAGTATAATACATCAAAACTGCTTTACTCTTGTCAGCTTTCCCTCCAAGGTAGCAACAAACGTGCGCTTGCAACTAAAAAAGCTAGAGAAACAAATTAAAAACCCCCAATCAAATTTGAAATTTTGAAAATAAGGGAGATTAAAAATTGAAAGTAAAAAAATTATTGAATAAATAAAACTAAAAGTTGGTTTTATGAAAAAACAAAATAGTTCTTCCACAGTGTCTCCTACATCCATCTTTATAGCCAATAGAATATTCTCATCTGTCCATTCTGCCTTGGGAAATCTTCAGATATTTGAGATAGACATCCCATTCACTAATGGATTTGATTGTTGGTTACCCTCAACCTGGGATAATAGATCAAGATGGTTTTACCAGGGTGTGGCTGCTGCAAATGCAGTTTTCTGAAAGTATATAAAGTTGGGTCAGAGGTGACCACCACAGGTGAATGAACAGCTCTACCCTTACTTTTACCTTGATACTTCTGGACCATCTCTGGTCCTGGTTCTGGTTATCTACCTTCCCAAAAAGGAAAAATGCACCCAATAATTTGGAATCTACTGTGCCATAATCTATATTGGGTTCTGGCCCCAACTCTGAAGAGTTCTAGAGAGAATATTAACCTAATACTTGACAACTGTTTTAGGAGACCTGCTTCTTTCTGGTGGCTACAATTCTACTATCAGCCTCAATTAGATCAACCCAGGTCATATATTAAGAATTAAGAGACCTTTCACATTTTATAATTGGTGAAGCCCACAGAGGTTAAATTACTAATAGTGAGACAGGATTTGAAAACAGATTTTTTGATACCAAACATAACACTTAAAAGAGGCTATCTTCTAGGTCCTAATTTCTCCTATCCACTATCTCAGTTCCAAAAGATAATCCTCAAATATCCCTCTATAATTAAAGTAAAATCAAGGAAAAATAATTTTTGGTAAATAGATTATAAAACAGATATGGCTGACAATTTGAGCCTTTGTTTTTTGGTTTCCCACTTGTATTGAATATCCACACAAGACATCTGATTCTTCTGCAGACAAGGGTCTCTGCTCTCTCTCAGCTACTATAAGTAGCCCAACATCTTACCTTCTTTAATCAGCACACTACTCAAGCACAGCTGTGTAACAGTGTCACTGTTACGTTACCACTTCAACACTTCTGTGAACATGGAAGGGGGCCCTTGAATCAGTGGAATCATAATATAGTCACACCTATTCATCTTCTGTGATTCTAGTCCATGTGTCCCCTATACCCATAAAGGAATTTTACATTTCAAGTACCTTCTATTATCATATAAAGATGATCTTAAAATTGGGACATAAAAATTAAAACCTTGAGATATATTTTTTAGCCAAGATGATCTTAAAATAGAAACATAAAAATTAAAACCTTGAGATATATTTTTTACCTCTCAGGGTGGCTAAAATGATCGAGGGAGAAAGTGAAAAAAGTTGGAGGTGTAGAGGCTAATTTGGAACACTAATTTACTGTTGGTTGGATGGTAGAACTGTGAACTTATTCAACCATTATGAAGAGCAATCTGGAATTATTCCCAAAGTATTATTAAACAGACTATATTCTTTGACCTAGTAATGCCAATACTGTCCGTTTCCAGAGATGATTAGAGAAAAAGAAACAGAATCTATATTTCTATAAGTTCCAAAATATTTTTTGTCTTTGTGGTAACAAAGAATTGAAAATCACAAGAATACCAGTCAATTAAGGAATGACTTAACATATGGTTGATGACTGTGGTGGAATTCTTTGGTGCTGCAAGAAATGAGCTTTGTCTTAAAAAAATATGGATAGTCTTGCGTGAAACAATGAAGAGTGAAATAAGCAGAACCAAGAAAACATCATAGTTTTAAGAAATTGGAATATCAAACTCCATTCAAATGAAGTATAAAGGATCTGTGACTATCTACAACCAGAGAAAAAACTGAAAGACGTATGGACTAATTTTACATATATATGTATATATATTTACACACACATATATATATATACACATAGGTACATGGCAAGTTTGATATAGTTAGGATAGCAAGTTATACATAACAGGTGCATTCTCGCATGCAATCCCCAATTTTCATTTTATTATGGAAAGGCTTTAATTTCTTGAATTTAGAATAAAACAAATAGCAACGTTAAAAGATGAGGCTGGGGGCAGCTAGGTGGCGCAGTGAATGGAGCACCAGCCCTGAAGTCAGGAGGACCTGAGTTCAAATCTGGTCTCAGACACTTAATACTTCCTAGCTGTGTGACCCTGGGCAAGTCCCTTAACCCCAATTGGCTCAGCCAAAAAAAAAAAAAAAAGAAAAGAAAAAAAGAAAAGATGAGGCTCAATATCCTTTCTACCCTTTCCCAACAATCCATCATTATTACATAAACTAGAAAAAAACTTTAAGGTACATTTCATTTTGTTTTGTGGGTTGTTATTGTCTAAGAATTCATTAGTCTTAACCGCTCAACTACTGGATATGTTTCATTTCACATTTAAGCACATCGTCCTCACACGAGACACTCAGATTAACCCTGAACCTTCTAAGACTTTCCAAAAGGCTAAGAATCACCAAAGGCCGTATTCTATTGGCAGTGCTTTTGAGAATCCGCGGTAACCTTCAGAACCCAATGGAGTGGAAGTTTTTGGAACACATCAAAATGTGCTTTTAGATGAGTGAATAGGACTTGCCCCTGACTTCAAATGGCACGAATTTATTTCTACTCCAGATTCTTATCTACCCGGTGGCTCACGTTCCGTAAGCTTTGGGAAAGTTGGTTGATCCGAGTTATTTATGGGAGAAGGAATTTGAACTCGTTGTTAGTGGGTCTCCTGAGAGCTCACAATGACACGGAGAATGACTTCCGTGTTGTGGGAGATTTATCCAGTTTTTTCCCCCAAGGCCATGAAACGGCCCCTGCTCCTGGGAGACCACTGGGGTCTCCAGAGAAGAGACAGGGATGCTCTCTTCTCTAACACACTGCAGATAAAAGAAGTATGGGAAGCTGCAGATGTAAGACCCATTTATCATATGACTGCGATACCTCCTGCCTCACAGACCAAAAAAATACCTACCTTTTTGCTAAAGAAAGAGCCTTTGTCCGGGTTTCCTGACCCCAACAAAGGCGGGTGAGCAAGGGCCGGGGTGGGGCGGGGCAGGAAGTCCGAGGCCACGTGATCGCCAGGCCCTCCGAACGCGGCCCACCCTTAGGCCTCGAAGTCCTCGGGGTCACCTAGCAGCCGAGGCCCAAGCGGCGGCCGCGCTGACAGGTGAGTGCGCCCTCGGCGCCCCGGCCAGCGGGCCGAGCTGCCCGCCCCCCCGACCCAAACTCCCGCCCAAAGGGGAAGGAAGGCCCTTGGCAGGAGAAGCTCGCAACCGCGCCCTTCCCTCCAGCGGCCACACCTACACCGGGGCTACCCCAATCCCATAGGGCGCCTGTAGCCCCGCCTTTTCCGGGGCGTTTCCACCTGGGTCCCCCCCCCCCCCCCCCCCCCCCCCCCCGGGGGGGGGGGGGGTGAGGGACTGCGTCACTCTTTCCTCTCTCTTACCCCAACATTTAGTGCTGAGCTTGGTTCTCAGTAGGAGCTTCCTACACTTTCCTGCCTGCGTATGACTCCCTGAACAATTAGTGAGAACACACACAGGCGTCAAAACGCAGGACAAAACCAGGACAAACATTTCCTCTCCTAACTTTATTTCCTGGGGTTTCTCTCCTATTTCCCAGAAGAAAAAACACATGAAAAAATACAGCAATCTGGGGACACTTTGTCTTCAGAGACGTCTTCATCGCTGGTTCTGAGGAAAAATAAGAATATAGTTATGTCCTCCGAGGATACAACCTTACTTAAAATTTACAGAGCAATTTACAAATTAGCGAACTCCACTGAAGGGCAAAGAAGATTTTAGAAGGTGAAGTCGTTGTGAGAACAAGACAAGTTTGAGTTTCTCAGGCAACGTGTCTGTGGAGGGGCTGAAACAGGATAACTCATTAAGAATAATGTACAGGTCACCTGGGTGTGTTCTCTGAGACTACTAGTGCTCCCATTTGGCTACAGAATTTGTCTAAAAAACACCGACTCGGAGCGCCCAGAGCGTCTCTGGGAACGTGTCCGCTCACTAATGAGATGAAGATGTGTATGGATTCCAGAAGGAGCAATGACTTTTTATATCAGACAAAACAATGAAATGATGAAGTGGCCAGGAAGCCAGGACTACCAACGAATCCCCCAAACGGTGTTAACAAAGCATAAATGAAGATGTGAAAATACCTTTTTGAATCCCCTGAAATTGACTTTTCATGATGTACCTTTTTCTGTTTTCTAGATGTCCGTGAGAAACATCTGAAATTCATGGTGAGGAAAAGATTTATTTTCTTTAATGCACATTTTCTGTTCTATGAATGATATAATCAAACTAAGTTTGAGCGAGTCTCTATGAACACTTTCAGTTTGAGTGGGGGGGAACACATATATATGTATGTCTCAATTTTTATGTATGTATGTTTACATATTTGTGAATATATGCATTGCAAGAATCCTTGTGTGTAAATGTTTGCGGCAGCCCTGTTTGTAGTGGCTAGAAATTGGAAACTGAGTGGATGCCCATCAATTGGAGAATGGCTGAATAAATTGTGGTATATGAAAGTTATGGAATATTATTGTTCTGTACCAGCAGGATGAACACAGAGAGGCTTGGAGAAACTTACATGAACTGATGCTAAGTGAAATGAGCAGGGCCAGGATTATATACGTCAACATCGATACTGTATGAAGATGTAATCTGATGGAAGTGAATTTCTTTGACAAAGAGACTAATTCAGTTTCAGTTGATCAGTAATGGACAGAAGCAGCTACACCCAAAGAAAAAAACACTGGGAAATGAATGTAAACTGTTTGCATTTGTTTTTCTTCCCAGGTTATTTTTACCTTCCGAATCCAATGCTCCCTGTGCAACAAGAGAACTGTTTGGATCTGTACACATACATTGTATCTAGGATATACTAGGACATACTCAACATATATAGGACTGCTTGCCATCTAGGGGTGGGGGTGGAGGATGGGAGGGAAAAATCGGAACAGAAGTGAGTGCAAAGGATAATGTTGTAAAAATATTACCCTGGCATGGGTTCTGTCAATAAAAAGTTATTATAATAAATAAAAATAAATAAATTCATAAAAAAAACAAAAAACAAAGAATCCTTGTGTATGTGGAAATATCTGTGTGTATTTTGTTTTGATGAAAGTGGGCATACATGTTCACATATGTATGATTATATGGGAACGTGGGTGACTGTAAATGTGTATGAATGAGTATGTGAATAAAATGAAGTGAATGTGTGCAATATGTGTGTTTATGTAAGGATGTATACCTGTGTAGGTAGGTGTGCATTATACCACTATGTATTTCTATATTGGGTATGGATATAGGTGTATATGGGCATGTCTATGTGTGACTGTAAATAGCAAACATTTGTTTTCCATTGATAGATTTATCTTCTGCTCAAAAGGAAGTTCTTAAATATTTACCCACTTTTTTCTATAGGCTTATTGTCTGCCTAGTGGTCATTTTTTTCTGCACATAACTTCAAGGGCTTCCTGGACCTTCCCCTATAACTTGGAAAGCTTGTGGGATTGATTATACGTTTACAATGGAAAAAGACCTTGGAAATCATGTAGCCCAACTCGCTCTTTACACCTGATGAGGAAAGTGAGCCCTGGATATGTTAAAAGACCTGAGTATCATTCGATGCATAGTGAGAAGTGGCAGAGCTAGGATTTGGATCCAGAGCAGTGTTCAGAATTCCCACCCAATATTCTACTTCATCATTGGTCACTGAAGAATAACATGAACCAATAAGTCTTAGGAAGGACTTGTCCAGCAAATAGCAAAATAGGGTTCTAGTGGTGGTTTTTGTGGTCTTATTTCATCTGTATTTGAGTCTTTGTGACCCATTTTAAGATTTTCTTGGCAAACACACTGAAATGATTTGCCATTTCCCTTGCTAGTTCCTTTGGACAGATGAGGAAACAGAGGCACACACAGGGTGAAGTGACTGGTCCAGAGTCACCAAGCCAGTTAGAGTCTGAGGCCATATTTGAACTCTGGTCTCCCTGACTTCAGGCCTAACTTTTCATGCACTTCTTTGCCCCCAGAAATTGTCCAGCTACCAAAAAGTCAAAATAAAGTCAAGAGAAATTGGTTTTCACCAGTGCAGTTTTATTCTTGGGACACAAAACCTTACCTAAAGAATGAAAGCAGCCTCCTCTTTTTACTGCTTTTTCCTTCTATTGTATTCTCTGATGTGTCACTTATTCTCTCTAGGAGCAAGAAAAATTCAGGGAGTAAGAATCTAAAACTATGCAAAAATGGTATTGGCAAGAGGAGCTGCTCGCTGGAGTAGGCTTTCTTCTAGGCACAGAGACTGAAGTCCACACACCTACAACTTGTTATATCTATATATTGTCCCTCCCTCTACAGTGGCAGCTGAATACTATTAAAGATGAACATGACCAATCCAAATACTAACTGGGCAGCAAAAATTCAAGTACCCGAATCCCAACATAATGGTGTTGTCATCTGAAGAATACTCAGCAAGAGCAGCCTAAGAAATGTCTCCAAGGAGCTGCATCTCTTGAGTTCAGATTCTTCCCTATTCTGCTAATTAATCCCCTGGAAAGAACTGAGGGGATCCACGTTATCCTATGTGACTGTAGGGAAGTGTGACCACTTCAAACAGAATCCAGGTTTCACCAAATACCTTCTGAGAAGATTGTTGCCTATCTAATGATACCTGGCATAGAAGGCTGGTCCATTTTATAGTACCAATTATTATGTAGCTCAAATGACATTTACCTAAAATCCTCCAAATCCAATGATTTTAGAGATCCAGGCTTCAAAGGCAGCTAAAAGGCCTGGTGCATAGAGCACTGGCATTGGAAATAGAAAAAGTTAAGTTCAATTTAACTAGTTATATGACCACTTGGGCTCTCTTAGACTATTTTCCACATCTGTAAAATGAGAACAGAATCCTGCAGTCAGGGTTACATCACCTTGAACAAAATGCATTGATTGCTTGGACAGATCAGCAACCAGGTATTCACTAAATGATTTAGATTTCCTTATTTTCCAGGGATGTCTATCATAGGTTCACAATCCCTGTTCCTTGTCACTGACAGGTATTGCATACTCTAGTTCCTCTCACAGAATTCTGGTTCTTTGCCCCAAAACAAAGACAGAAAACAGAAAATCTGTATTGTCCCAAGAAATGCTAACGATGAAAATTCTCTGAAGATCTCAGAAAGATCTTGTACAGAGTAGTCTCAGTATCAACAGCTTCAAGCCTTCCTCTTAGGAGGGGAGCTTCTGCTTGCAGGTGTTGTTTTCCTTGCTCTGAAACAAATTAAACTTCAATTTAATTTAATTCAGTTTAATCAGTTCCTGATTATCTCTAGCCTGCTTTGTGCAGCTCTGGCTACCCACAGGTTAGAAGCTGGTTCCAATCGTGGGGCCAGCATTATTCTTTTAGAAGGCTGAAAGAATGTCATTTTGAAGCCATTCTCCAATTGATAAATGGTCAATTTTTAGATGAAGAAATTGAAACTATTTGTAACCACATGAAAAGGTGCTCCGAGTCACTATTGATCAGAGAAATGCAAATTAAGACAACTCTGAGATACCACTACACACCACTATACGCTACACAATACACTACAGATTGGCCAAGATGACAGGAAAAGATAAAAGACAAATGTTGGAGGGGATATGGTAAAACTGGGACACTGATACATTGTTGGTGGAACTGAATGGATCCAACCATTCTGGGGAACGATTTGGAACTATGCTCAAAAAGTTATCAAACTGTGCATACCCTTTGATCTAGCAGCGTTTCTACTGGGCCTATAGCCCAAAGAGATATTAAAGAAGGGAAAGGGACCCACATGTGCAAAAATGTTTGTGGCAATCCTCTTTGTAGTGACCAGAAACTGGAAACTGAATGGATGCCAATCAGTGAGGGAAAGACTGAATAAGTTATGGTATATGAATATTATGGAATACTATTGTTCTGTAAGAAATAACCAGCAGGATAATTTCAGAAAGGCCTGGAGAGACTTACATGAACTGATGCAAAGTGAATTGAACAGAACCAGAAAATCATGATATACAGCAACAATAAGACTATAGGACGATCAATTCTGATGGACATAGCTCTCTTCAACAATGAGATGATTTAAACCAGTTCCACTTGTTCAGTGATGAAGAGAGCCATCTACACTCAGAGAGAGAACCAGGGAAATTGAGTGTGGACCACAACATAACATTCTCACTCTCTCTGTTGTTCTTTGCTTACATTTTGTTTTCTTTCTCAGTTTTTTCTTCCTTCTTGACCTGATTTTTCTTGTGCAACAAGAAAACTGTATAAATATGTATATTGAATTTAACATGTGTTTCAACATATTTAACATGTATTGGACTACCTGCCAGGAATTCCTTGAAGAAGATCTTTCTAAAAATGTTTGCTAGATTAGGCTTCTATTGATAAAAATCTATTTCACAACCTTAGGAGTCAATACCAACATTGCTTTAATAACTATATATGGGATGAAATATGCAAATATAGGAAAAAATAAAGTGGAGAAACTCACCACCAAAGTAAGAATAGAATTTTTCCTTTCCTTCTAAAAAACACCACATGGATTGCTCCCTTGAACAAAAATAAAAAAAAAGTTTAAATAAAATTCCTACTTTTCAAATATTAAATATGTAAATATGCAGTCTGCCAAAAGGATTTCCCAATCACTCTTTCCATTGGTAAGGACACCAGAAGATGAATCCAGTTGATTGAGGAGACTGTTCATTTGGCTCAATAATAATTTTAATTTTCTGAGTCTATGTATTATTTTGTTCAACCTCCTTTTTTAGTTGTCTCTTATTCTTTGAAATATTTAGCTTCTGGATATTGAGAACACTAGGATTTTTTGAATCCTAAAGAAGTTTAAGACTATAGAGAAAGACCATGAAAATAGTACTTATTTTCTCTTTTGAAAAATATAATAACCAAATCCAAAAGCTTTTTCTCCGCCATCAAGTCCCATTTTCATAGAGTGACAACAGTTGTAGATTCTTACTGAGACATAATAAAAACAATATGTTCAGCTAGAAGGGAGGTCCAAAAAGAAAGTGGCCATCCACTCTGACACTCTTATTGCACTCATAGAGAAACTGATTCCCTCAGAAGTTAAGTGATTCAGACCAAGTTAGGCAGGATTCTCAAGAAAGGTTCAATCATGAACGTTAGGGTGGGGTTTCCTCTCTCTTCCATAACCATTGAACATACAATATATCAAAATAGCTTTTTTGAGTGCTTGGCATCTGCTCCTAATTAATTCGGGAGAAAAGCCTAAACTCCACTGGTAAAGGGAATTTCCTTCTCTTGAGGGGAAGAATCAGTGCAATCCCACTTTCCATCACTATCTAATTTCTATCCTTATTGCCTTTCTATGCCAGCCAAGCTCTTCCTTTTTGAGGAAACTGCTTGATTGGAACCTACATTTTATGGCCATTGGCCACCCCTGCAACACAGGACTCAACACCATTAATTGTATCTACTAAAACAATTCTCATGAGAAACTGTTACCTCAAATTTCAAATAAATCCTAAGCATATGTTGAGTAATACAACAGTGTAGAGCAATTCTCTATCACTTAAAGAGTGCCTTCTGCTCAAAAAAGTCTTCAGTGAGTTAAGCAAGGAATCAATCCATTCCATCCAAGGAATCCATGGTAGATCCATGGAGTCCTTAACCTAAGTGAAGTTAAGTGAAGAACTAAGGGTTGAACTACAAGAGGAACAAGAAAGAAATGGTTTCTTTAGCCCAAGTTAATGGAAACATTATCAATTAAATCTCAAATGAATAGGAAAATGAAACTTTCAGTCTAACATAGCAGTTTTCACATAAATTTTCCCTCCCATTATTTCAGTTTTACAACTGAATTCAAACTCAGAGAAGTATTTACTTTGAAGGAATTCAGAAGTGTTTCTTAATTTTGGACATGTAGTATATAAATTGTTAGTATTTTTGTGGTGTATGTTAATTGATGGCTTCTTATAAAAATAAGAATATTTCAAAATTTTGTATTTTATAACTGTTTCTTTCCCTAAACACATGGCTAGTGATGTTTTATAGTAAAACTTGGTAGGTAGAGTTGTGTATTCTCTGGTCAATTAATTCTTGAATTGCATCCTATATCAAAAGTAGAATTAATCCCCAACTGTCTCATAAACTCTTTTTACTTGGTTATAGTATTAATTAGTAGTAATTGCTGTGGATTTTGCTCATTCTCAATAAATATAAACAGACTTTGGAAACAATTCCACACTGAACAATCTGAAGAGCTTCTGAGGGGTGACTGAAAGTGTCTATGCATCAATAAATGCAGAGTGTAGCCAAATTTTTTAAATAAAAGTATGTGGAGATAATTTACTCTACTGCCATCTTTGTAGCAATAATTTTAAATGCTTTTTATGCCCTTATGTGTTTGACCTTTTCAGTTTTGCTGGAGATTATTTTTCATCAGAACTCTCTGTGAATTTTCTAAAAGAGATCTATTGAAAGTTTCTTGATGCTTACCACAAAGCTAATTTTAATATAGTGATAGGCAAAAATAGAACTAACCATCCAAAATATCTTGGTATTTCCTCATCAAAAAAAGTTGGTAGGAGGTTCTCATCTTCTGGATCAGTCACTGGTGCTGTGAACCATATCCCTCCTTCATCTATAAACACAGAGACTTCAAATGGCTACACACAAAGTATTGAAATGATAATGCAAAAGTATTAGACAAATCTCTAACATCCTTAGGTTTCTATAATGAATCAGCTGAGTAGTTTTGAAATTAAATTCCTTAGACTGATGCAGAAATAGATTTGTATAATCCTTCTCCACCTATTAGAAAGTTTTATCCACTTCTGTGACAAATCAGTTACATGAAAATCTCTAAAAGAAAAAATGGGCTAAAATCTAACACCATTATTGTTTCTTTATAAATCAGTTATTTCCACCATTAAATTAACATTTATTCGGTAAACAAGAAGAAAATATCCACACTACCACCAGTGGTACTACACAAGCAAAACTGAAGAAGGATACAGGGTTTTGTGATCAAGTAGTTAACATTCTGATTGATTAATGGTATAAAATATTTTTTGAATAGCCACAGAAATCTCCCCAATATCTATTGTAGCTGAACAGAAGTGTTCATTGTATCATTGGGTACCCAAGTACTACCTATGAAGGGTGAAAATGGGAGTTTTGCTGATGATAGTTTTGGCCATTAGGAGCTTGGTGATTGAATGTGGATATATAGAAAAAAAAATTATGTGGTACAACCCTTGTAGAAATGGGAGGGAAAAAGTCTACTGGCAGTGATGAACAAAAGTAGTCATTGAATGTTCTGATAAATGGATTAGTCCTCTTAAATATCACCAAGTTAGAGACTCAGTATAGATAGGAATTATTAGTTTAAAAGAGATCTTTAAAGCATATCAGACTGAAAAATTTGCTATGTAACCTCCTAAGGATAAGAATCTAGTTCACTAACAGGGCTGAATCTCTACATTCTTGCCATGACCACAACATTTGATAAGATCAGCAAATATAAAAATACAGCTAAAAAAACCTTACCCCCACTATCACTAGAAGAATCATCTTTGTTTTCTGCAATCTTGCACATGTTGACCTCCCTTGAATAAGAAGTAAGAATTTTAAAATATAAATCCTCATGAAATATCAAATGTGTGCATATGCAATTTTGATAAAAACCAACTCTGTCACAAAACTTTCTACATGATTAAGGATCTTGGAAGATGAAGCAATAAAATTGAAGCAAACTCATTCTAACTCTTTCCAAGAATTTTTTACCTTTCAGAACTAATCAGTAACCAAATTTAGCCTGGCATTGTCTTTTTATATATTTTAGTATTTATATTTTGGATATATGAGAGATTAGACACAAAATATAAGTCTCTGGGTTTTATCAAAACTAATTGGGCCTTTTGGAAATTCAAAGAAATTGACAATAGAAAGATAGCACACAAAAGAGCATTTGCTGCTCAAAAGAACAAATGTGAAGTACAATAAAATTCTTTGTTTTTAATAGTATATATAAATATGTGATGGAATGATCTTTTTAAAAAGAAATTAAATCGTAACAGTGTTTTAGAATTGTAAACATTGTCAGAGAAAGAACATCTGATCTTCGTGACTACATTATAATTAAAACTAAAACTGAAGCACCTATAACTATTCTAACTACCTCATAATCAAAAAGAGCATAAAGGCCCATCAGTAATTCAGGGAGAAGAGGAGACTTTCTACAATTCTACTTCAAACTATTACACCCCAGGGAGTAAATAGTAAATGACAATAGTAAAGACCTTATAATAGTTTACTGTATGAAGAAAATGTCCATCATTTCAAACCCTTAAAAAGTAGAAGGGCAGAGATGTTATATATTATGGTCCCTTTGCAGCAACAGCTATTCCTTAATTTGCACACATTCTTAATTTCTAATAATGAACACATAGAATAAAGTATAAGCTTACCGTGCTTGATGATGACCTACATTATCCCACATTATCATATTGTCATTTGTTGTTAGTTTAATATCAATTTGTACATTTGTGATGATAACATCAGGTTCATCTACAATGATAAAAAAGAGTTCAAAGAAGAACTTCTAAAGAATTTAGAGCACTTATGAATATGAGTCTCTTTCCTAAAAGAATAGGTTTCTAAAGAATTATTGAATTAGTACAGGAAGGTTCCATGCTGGGAGTTCCATACTCTGATGCAAAACTATGCTTTTTCCAAAGTAAAAACAGTAATAGAATAAAATTATTGTTAACAATTATCATGAATATAAACTCAAAGGGAGAAAGAGCCAAGAAGGCAAAATAGAAACAGGAAATCAGCCAAAGTCTCCCAACATTCCCCTCCAAAATTAAAAAAAAATAACACCTTGATTCAAATTCTGGAGTAGCAGAAACTATAAAAGTTTGGGATGAAACACTTTTCTAGAAGACGACAACTAAGACTGAGGTAGGAGAAGTCTGTGTCACAGAATTAAGGCCTGGTCCAAAGTGCACCCATTGGAGGTGAACCTTGGAGGCAATGGCCACAGCAGAAGCTGCTACTACAGTTTCAGGAACTCTCAGTCCAGAAATTGTAATGGTTTACAGTCAATCAGAAAGAGATTAAAGTGGATCCTGAATTAGCACTAGGTACAAGATCCTGTTACATTGGTCATACACAGTTCTTGGTCCCAATACTAGAGTAGAGAAGAGCACCAGCACTTGCACTTGCAGAGGAAGAGTGCCCTAGTGACAATTCCTAATTTGAGTGGAGCTCTGGCACTTGGAGCAGCAGGGGAATTGGGACATTTCCCATGTAAAGAGCAGAGCACGAGCCAGGAGAGGAGTGACATTTCTCTTTGCATCAAAAGCACATTCGAAGTACTGAAAAATGTATAGCCCTGTAAAAAGCTAGCTTCAAAAACAATGTGACAATGCCTGAAGCTTGACAAAGGTCTCCACCGCATCCTAGGAACATAACCCACCTTTAACATTAAATTAAAAGTCAAGAAGCATGCTGAAATATGGGCAAATCTTCAAAAAGAAGAAGCTGCTGATAAGTCACTATGGTGATAAAATCAGAAAGAAAACATGAAAAAGAGGTACAAGCAAAGCCTCAAGGAAAACAAATGCAACCTGGAAAAGAGCCCCACTCATATTCTTGGCAGAGCTCAATAAAGATCAGCCTGAAAGAGGGAAAACTGAGAAAAGCAATAAGAGTGATGGAAAAAATAAAATGAAAAAATTAAGTTTGTTATATGGAGCAAAAAAAAAAAAATCCTGAAAAAAAAATTGGCCAAATGGTGAAAGAAGCACACAAACTTGTTAGAGAAAAGAACTCCTTAAAAAGCAAAAATGGCCAAATGGGAAGAGAGGCACAAAATCTCACTGAAGGTTATAATTCTTTTAAAAGTAGAATTAGTTAAATGGAAGCCAATGATTCCATGAGAAATCAAGCAGTCACAAAAAATCAAAATAGTGAAAAATAGATAATGCAAAATAATTTACAATGATACAACAACTACCCTGTAAAACAGAATGAGAGAAGATCAGTTAAGTATTTTTGCAGGACAGATATAATTGGTGGAGGGGGTAGTGAATGAACCCTGGAGTCAGGAAGACGAATTCAAATCAGGCTTCAAACACTAACTAGTTGTGTAATTCTAGAAAAGTTACTTAATCCAAATTGCCTCCTTAATCAATAAGAAATTAATTATTAGACTACTTGAAAGCCATGATAAACAGAAATAACTGAATCATATTTTTTCATAATTATAACTTTTTTATTGACAGAACCCATGCCTGGGTAATTTTTTACAACATTATCCCTTGCACTCACTTCTGTTCCAACTTTTCCCTTCCCTCCTTCCCTCCACCCCCTCCCCCAGATGGCAAGCAGTCCTATACATGTTAAATATGTCACTAACTGAATCTTATTTCAAAACATTATAAAGAAAATCTGTCTTGATATCTTAGGTCCAGAGGGTAAAATCAAAATGGAAAGATCAATTCCTTTAAAAATCCCATAATGGAAAGTCCAAAATATTATCACCAAATTCCAGAGCTGACAACTCAAGAGAAAAGAGTATAAGTAGCTAGAAAGGAAAAAGAAATAATGAACCCATAGAAAAAAATAAAAAATAATGAACCCATAGCAAAGACCACACAAGATTTAGCATTTTCCTTGTCAAAGTAGCAGTAGGCTTTGAATCTAAAGGCACAGAAACTTGGAGTACACCCAAGAATAAGGTAACCAGCAAAAATGCGTGTAATCCATCTAAGGAAAATGGATATTTAATGAAATAAAGGAGTCTCAAAAGCATTTTTCATGAAAAAGTCAGAGACTAAATAATATGCAATCTGACATTTAGACAGAATACTCAAAAGAAGCATAAAAAATAAACAAGAAAGAAAAATCATGAGGGATTCAAGAAAGTTCAACCATTTCATTGTCTTTATGGGAAGATGTTATGTAGCTAGAGAAAATTTTGCTATATAATTCAGGCTTACAAGGAGTCTCTATAGCTATATAGGATATACTTATGATTTCGCCTTTTTATAATTGAAAAAAGAATTCTAATTAAATTGCTTTTCTTACAAAATATAATTTATTTACTTTAAAATTCTTATATACTTATGATCAGGCTTTTGTTCCGATGCTTTCTAAAAAATAAATTAAATGAGAAAGAGAAATACTTTGAGAGAAGAGGAAAGTAAGAGAAAGAATGACGCAAACAATGTCAGAGATATATTCACAAATATACATAGATATACACACATATGAATGCAGAGGCAGTTGGATGTAGAAACCTATCTTTCTCATTTGGGAAGCAGATAGAGGACGTGGATAATAAATGGGAAGGCAGATGAAGAGAGGCAGTGGTTAGAAGGGAAAATGATTTTGGAGGAAGATGCAGGTAAAAAGAGAGGGAAAGAAAAACAAGGCTGAAGTTTAAAATTTTTGATGTCCTTATTTGATAAACCCATAGGCAATTTGGTTTAAAACTATATAATCAGTCATAGTAAAGAATCCAATATGAATTGGAAAACAGACATGATCGGAAGTGACACTTATTTTCTTAATATACTCTTATAATTCATTGAATTTCATGACTAATTTATCAAGTCTTCCCAGTCAACAATGAATCTTGGAGCACAAATACTTATAAAAGAGTACTGGCAATTATTCCATATCAAAACAGAAGCTTGAAAAAAGGAGTGACGAACATCTGGTAGTTTTAGCCACTGAAGTGAAGACTCAGTTTGGCTATGAGAATGGACACTGCTGATACAGTAGTAGAGTAGACTTTAAATATTTCAGGAAATGGATATTTCTTGATAACTGTTCATAAGTTGGAAACTAACTGTTTAGGAATGATTCATTTACATATGGGGAGTTCTTGACAATTTCTGAACAGTCCGTCAACTTCAGAACTTCCTTTAGATTTGTGACTACTTGTAAGTGTTTCATTAAATTTTAATTGAGTCCCAAAAGTGGTTGAATGACTATAAATTATGAAGGCTAAAATTATAAAAAAAATTTTAACTCACTTGAGTCATTCTTGTGTGTGATCTCATTGTTTTCCATAGTCATCTGAATACCACCATCATTGCAATCACTAGGATATAAAGGTAATACATTCTCAATATAATTGCAATTTAAAATATTTTTAAAAAGCCATAATTTATGAGTAAAAATTATTTTTATAATTGCTCTTTTACCTCAGGGAGAGTCTTTGCAAAGAAATCTATTGGATTTTGGGAGAATCAATTGATATTTAAAAAATTATTTGAAAATTCTGATCCAATATCATATATTTAATTTCTATTCATAGTTGCATCTTATTGGTGAAAAGTTAAATCATTGTGTGGATATAGAGCCCCCTGATTAAGAGGTTTAGAAATCCAAATAATTAAACAAGGGATTAAAAGACATAGAAATATCATTTAAAATAAAACAAATCATGGGAAACAATGAAAAGAGTTATTTTTATTGTCAGATCTCACAAGGTCATGAGTGTGGTTTTAGAAAGCAAAAAGAGCTGGATTTTGAGACACAGAATGTATTAATTTTGCAAGACAAAATATATAGCCAGAAAGTCTGATACCCTCTATCAGTCTTTTGAAAAAATTGAAGCCTCCCAAATTTAAGTGATTCATGCAGATTCTTCTAAGAAGTAGAAACAATGTCTCTGATTAATGAATTTCATGGATTGCACTGCAATGTCTGCTTATAGATTTTCCACTGAATTTATTTCATTGCCCTGAATACTCACCATCTATACCAATACATTGGGGAGAAGACACTGAATTTGATTATTAGAAGATATTTCTTTTGGAAGGTCTTTGTTCTCAATGCCAATTGACTTCCTATCCCAATTTACCATTTTTCTGACATATAATTATCTTCTGACTATTAATTTTTACTGTTTCTGTGCTGGAAGCCATTCCCTTTTGGGGAATCTGTTGGGTCAGATTAATTTACTGCAGTAGTTCATTAGCACAGCCTGCTCATTGTGGCCTGGTCAAATGACATTAGCCCTCACTCACCCCAGAAAATGGTCATTTTATTGGAGGAAGCCACCTCAAGTTAAAAATAGTTTATACACATATTTTGAGTCATGATCCTGGCACTAAAAGGTATACCTCATGCTTTATCTTAAACCTGAGTGAAGGAAGAAACTCAAGAGGACTAGGGCAGGGGCAGTTCTAAAATGTTTCCTTGAGTCCAAATATTTCATCTATTATCAATTCAGTGAGCCATGTAAAAATAAAAAACTGAAGGTTCTTCACAAAGAGCTTGCAAGGGAAATTGTGTTTTGTCTTAAAGAGAAGTTAATTTTCTCCAAACAAATTCACCTGTGTTTCCTAAAAATGGATTTAGAATAAAGAGAATTTGATCATGTTGTATTGAGATTTCCTCCTTGAGTCTTTAGGTATATATACATATATCTATATGCATACATATTGACATATACAATATGAATTGTATTTATCTTTCTCAATACCTTGGAGTTGTATAAGGAATCCTTTTTTTAATGCAGTGTGCTGTAGTGTCTGGAATATACCATAGGTAAAGATATGTCATATTCGGTCATGTTGTTGAGCTGGGTGCTGGTTCAAGCACACAATTCAACCCCAACATTTTTAAGTCTTCTATGGCAATGCCCAATTGCATGGCTATTAAACCTTCTCTCTGAACTGAAAGGACTATAGAAATAATACTACCCAAAATAGTGAGATCCCATGAAGGGACTGACAGTGGCTAAAACCTTGTAAATGAACAACATATAAATTCCCATTGAAAAAAGCACTGGAAATTGGATTACTGTGGAATGACAACTTTACAACTTTGTTCATTCCTTTTTAAATGCGAGGCATATATTGCCTTATTTTTGGCTGATTTGTTATTTATTTACAAGGGATATTTACTTTCAAATACATTGTTTTTGCCTGAGACATTTGAATTCTTACTAAAATGACAGTATTTAAAGTTAAATTTAGTGAAGGTCTGGACCAAATTAGAAGCTCACCATACATAATTATCACCTGCTCCTTTCTTCTTGTTCATTCCCAATCTCGACTCTTCATCATTTTCAGCTACAATGATAAAGAATTCCAATCAGAATTGCCAAATCACTCAGAATACTCAAAACAAACTCGGGGAACTCCTTAAGGAAATAGCTTTCTAAAAAGATTGTTGATTGGATGAATTAGTGGGCTAATGTTCTACTATTGGGACTTACTTATTCTGGTTCAGTTACTTACTCTGGGTTCAATGCTCCCTTTATACTAAAAGAAAAACACCACAAACCTAAAAAGGTTTACTTATGAATTTCGGAAGTAAAAATGGTGTGAAATCTAAAACTCCATTCCTCATTACTTGGAAACCCAGAGGCAACATGGATTAAAAGTATCTACTTGAGAAGGCATGATAATTTTCTTTTGGAGAGTGTTATAGTTAATATTTTTTTCTGTTAATGTCTGCTATATTGTTCCTGATTTATGAACAGACTTTCTCAAATTTTTTCACCTTCAAAATTTTCTACAGAGGTAAGAATTTCACTATGCCATAGTTAAATCTTAACAAACCTTTAATGACTACATGCACCATAAAATTTGCTAATGTGAATATGATTTTAATAAACTCACCTGGATAATTATCCTTACATATTTGGTGTTTTCCAAAGCTTTCAATGCTAATATTGGCATTGCTGAAACAGAAAAATAAAACATTTTAAGGCAAATCCAATTTTTATAATGATGAATATGACAAAAGGTTATTTGTAAATAGGACTTCCTTTATTCTTTAGCACATCAGCAAAGTCCTACTGAAAGGAAATCTGTTAAGACTCAATCTGTATGACTCCAAGATTTGTTTTAAATTTCTGTTTCTAAAGCATGTTTAAGGTTCCCTTCATTGTCTAGTCATTACTTACCTTTGAAACATTAACTCTGTGTAGATATTTTCAATGGAATTGGAAATTTTAGAAATCCAAGTAAAAAAACATGGTAGAGAGAACTTTGGGAGTACTGTTGCCATAAAATAAGGTTTGGGAACCATCGAGGGGACTTATTTCTGCTTTGAAGTCTCACAAAGTCATAGTCACTGAAAGCTTTGGCTTTTGAGACCTAGACTAAGCAAATTATGCTAAAGAGAAATTAAAGTCAGAAACAGTGTGAACACCCAGTCGGACAGCCAGTGCCATTATACTCAGAAGTTAACTCTAAGCCCGTAAGTGATAAGAGCTTACCTGGTTTGATTTTTCAAAGACAGTCCTATGATTTTGGAGATATATATATATATATATATATATATATATATATATATATAGTGTACTGCTCTGTCTGACATGTCTCCTTTCTTTCTTAAACACTGAACAAATCACTTGACCTCAGTGAATATTTGGTACTTTTTTTAAAAAATGAATTTGAGGGAAGACACAATCTGCATTGGTAGAAAAGATTTCCTCATCTGTGAGGTTTTAATATTTCAAATTCTGATTGTCTTTTTTTTTTTCTTTTGGAAATGTAGCTGTCTCGATATTTCTATACTGCCCAAGTTTTGTTTTGTTTTATTTTGGGGCATTGTTCTATTCTATTTCTACAGACCATACTAGAGCAACATTATTGCAAATATTGATCTGACTCATAAAAATCAATTGTCATTATACTGTGAGGAACCACCTTAGTTGGGCTGAGTATTTTTATATTACTTGAAGTATTGCCTTGTACTTCAACCCCAAGCCTCATTGAGACAAGGAAAGAACTAAGATGAATAGTGGAAATCTAGAAATGTTTCCTAGAGCCTGAGTGAACTCATCTAAAATAATTATCTCTCCTCATCCATTTAGAAATAGAAAACTGAAGATCTTTCAATACAGACTTTACATGGGAAAATACTTTTTTTTTCAGTTTTGTGAATACTTGAACAAATTTGCTCTTATTTTTGTTGAAGGAATTCAAACATATTTCTTGAAAATGAACATATAGATATAGTACTGTTTGATTTCATTTTTGTTGAGATTGGCTTCTTGTGAATAGCTATAGCATGGATTATATGAATTTATATGAAACTCCTAAGCCTTCCATGGCAAGAGCCAATTTGGCCAATCAACAACATGGTTATTCTTTTCAAACCCCAAGGATTTTGAAAATGACTCTATCCACAACAATGAACTTCCACAGAGTAACTGATAATAGTTAAGGCCTTGCTATTTATCAAAATGTAAATGCCCATTGGTTCAGACCATGTCAGAATGATGGCCATGGAAGTTTTATTTCCATCTAATGCTAAACACATTTTGACCTTTTGAGTTTTTCTTTAGAATCATTTCAGGTGCTATTTTCTTTCAGTTGTTTTTTCCTCAAGATATTTTTATACTTGTTAAAATGACTGCATTCAAAGTTAAATGTTCCAAAAATATAAGCTGACGGGTACAACTCACCAGGCCTGCTGATCACCCCCACCTTTCTCTGAAATCATTCTCTCAATTTGCTCAGAGTTTGATTGGTTTACTTTATCATTCAACTCCATGGTACTACATGCCTCAGGCTCATCTACAATGATAAAGAATTGCAACATGAAATACCAAGTTATTTGGGATACTTGGAAATGTCAGGCAGTTCCTTGAGGCAATAGTTCTGAGGTTTTTTTTATTTTAAGAGCTGTCCATTGTATAAATTAATGGAGTAATTTCCACATCTCAAGTCCCTTATGCTCATGCAATGTTGACTTTTTTAACCAAAAGAAAACATTAATGCAAAAGATTGCCTTTAAATCATGACAAATAGAAGGCCAATTAGAGGTCATTTCAAGAGTATTAATGGGTTAAAAGTGTAAACTTTCACTGGCATCCCTATAGTTGATATGGAAGAAACCATCTACTTAATCAGACAGGCTAAAGAACTGAAAATGAATAAGGATCACATCTTTTGTTCTCAAGAATCTTCCATTTAGAGCAGCTGGGTAGCAGTGGGATAGAGCTCCCAAGCTTAGAGTCGGGATGACCTAAATCTACATCTGGCCTCAGACACTACCTGTTCTCTGTGATGCAAGTCACTTAACCTTGTCTGCCTTGGTTTCTTCATCAGTCATAAAGGGGCAAATAGAACTAAACCAACCACTGTAAAAGGCTCTAAGACTTTAGTGTATTGGAGACTATGACTATACAATAAATTGGTGGACATCACTTAAATTATTTCATTTAGAAATTGAATTGTAGAATCAGGAACACTGATACTGGGAATTTTGGCCACAGTTTGAGTGAAGCATTGTGTAGCAACAAGTTTCACGTCAGCAGTTGGAATTGATTATTGCAATGGAACTAGGGTAATCTTTGGATGGTTCCAGTAAATGGATTATTCTTGTAAAATAATCATAAATTGAAAACACTGTAATTATCATTCATTAGTGAGAAGACTTCTTCACATTCTTTCAACTTCAAAATTTTCTCAAGGTATTACTGACATTTATAAGAATTTCACTGACTTGTGTTTGAATCACAACTTTGTTCCAAAGACTATTACATTATGAAATTACAATTATGAAGATAATTTTAATCAACTCACTGGGCTTGTGCACATGATAGGTACCATCCTTTTCCATGTTTGGGAGAATATTTTCATTGTTGTTTTTCCTGAAATACAAAGGAAAGTATTTCAATATAAGCCTAATTTAAAAAACTTTAGATATGTCATAATGTTATTTCCAACAGCATTTTTTCTATCACTCCATGAAGATCCTTTGCAAAGGAATCCGGTTGTGATTGTGGAAGAGTCAGTCTTTATCATTAAAATAAATATTTTAAATTTCTCAACCTAAATAATATTTTCAGTTTCCCCCTACACTCATTCCTTACTTTCATATGTGTGATTATTGAAAATATTAACTGGAAATTTTAGAACTTCAAAGAAATCAATGAGGTAAAGAGCTTACTCCAAAACAGAGCATGAGAAGTAAGAGAAAGGGTTATTTATACTATCAATCAGGTCTCACACTGTCAAGAAATATGAAACTATATTTTTTTGACATGGAACAGGAAAAAGCTAGAGGCAAGTTCAGAAAGAAAATGGCCATCCATACCAACAGTCCAACTGTACTCATGAGAAAACTGAAGTCCTTAAAAATTAAATGATTAACTCAAAGTCACTCAGAGATTAAAACTGTTGTAGGAATCAAGAAGTGCCTGGTAGAGTAGTCCTGCCTTTACCACATGTGAATGCTGATTGACCTTGGTAATTACATTTTGGGTGGAAGATCCCAAGATATCTTCCTCTCAATGCAAGCTCACTTGCCAACTCAAACCATAACCTGTTTTGTTGTCTTTTATTATGACAGGGCACAATCTGGACTCTGTTTAATCTGCTTGCTTCCATGCTGACCAAATCTAACTCTTTGTGGAATCTGCTGGTTTAGCACCATAATTCTACTTGATAGCACATCCCTGCAACATGATCATTCATGTATGGTCAAATGACATTGATTTCTCCCTTGTCATGAGAAAGAATCTCAAATTTCAAATACATGTTATAAATATGTTGAGTGATGGGACCGGGAAGAATAATTGTCTTTAAAAGATGATCTTGTGCTTAAATCATTTTCATGAGTTTGTCAAGGAGAGACAATGCAGAAATGCTGTCTTGAGGCCAAGTGAATTTGTCTAAAATAAATTCTCTTTTCCATATGAAAATGGAAAACTGAACAACTCAAATATAAATTATTGGATTTTAACTGAAATAAATTAGAAAGAAATATATTTTGTTTGAAAGAGTACAGAAATATTTCTTAAGCATGACACATATTTAGCATATTTGATCACAGTTTGTTGAAATATGCTTATGTGGGGCTGGCTAGATGGCCCTGTGGAGAAATTTCTGGGCCTGGAATCAGGAAGACCTGAGGTCAACTCCAGCATCAGACATCAGACATCATCCTGGGCAAGACATTTAGTTCTGTACAATGATCAGGAAAAGGCAATGGCAAACTACTTCACTAGCTTTGTCTCAAACAACACAACAAAAATGGTGTCATAAAGAGTTGGGTATGCCTTAAACAAATGAACAAATTATGAATTCTTACACTCTGGATTATATGAACTTTTGTCAATATATTACAATTTTATAAAATACACTTTTCTCAAAGCACATGCTTGGTGGTTTGACATAGCAATACCTTTAGATAGAGATGCATCATCTATTTCATTTATTCTGGAAGTGATTACTATTTCCAGAGCATAATCCTTTTTTTTAAACTAATATTCTCTCCCCCTTCCAATTGCATGTTATAACAATCCAGTATCCTGTTTAAAAAAGCTTTTCATATTCATTTTGTATAAGCAGCATAATTCCAAGAATATAATTCAATCCAAGTCTTTTTTGGAAAGACCCAATGGGCCTAATCAGTGTACTTTGATATGGCTATTATGCATTGTTTATAAACTCAAAGTATTTTGGAAATAACATTACCCAGAAAAGAAAGAGAAATAATCTCTGATTTCATTGACAGTATCTAAGGCCTTATAAATAACCATTAGCATATAGAGGCCCATATTGTTAAACTATTTTTAAAAAATAGATGTTCATGAAAGTTAAGGGCCATTTCTAGTTTTCTAGCATTGACCAACCATCCTGTTTTATTTTATTTTTTATTTATTATAATAACTTTTTATTGACAGAACCCATGCCAGTGTAATTTTTTTTACAACATTATTTATCCCTTAAACTCACCTCTGTTCCAATTTTTCCCCTCTCTCCTCAACCATCCTGTTTTAAATGTTCTTTGCTATTTCCATATTTTTAAGAGGTTTTCCCCTAGTATGATGTATTTACAAATAATATTTTCTTGGAAATGAAATTTTCTTGAGAAATCTGTACACTTATTTAAAGAACCATATTTCAAAGCTAAATCTATTCAAGATATAAACATAAAAGCTCACCATACATGTTGATCATGAATACTTTCCTGTACAATAGTATTCTCTCTTCCTCCCTTATTTGTTTGCTTCTTTACATCTTTCACATAGATGGTAATAGTTTTTTCTATAATGATAAAGAATTTAAATGTGAACCACTAAGACATGTAGAGTTCTTTGAAATGTCAAGAAATTTTCTAAGACAATACTTTGTTGTTTTTTTTAGCATTGTTGATTGGATGAATGAATGGAGAAATGTTGCATACTCAATGTTCATTACATTGATGTGGTAGTATTTATTTTCCCCAACCAGAACAGAATCAATATCAACAGAAAGCATTTCTTATCAGTGATCGTAAGTAGCATGTCAATCATATTTCCAAAACATAAATGGTTTGAAATATAAAACTTTTGTCTTCACTAAGTAATCCATTACCATTATCACTGTGTGTGTGTGTATACCACACACACACACACACACACACACACACACACTCACACACACACACATATATACATATATATAATTAGGCATGTTGAAAAAGTAAATATGAGTAAAAATGGAGTCTCAGTTCTCCAGCACCTTTATTTTCCATGTAGAGGGTCATAATAGAGAGTTTGGCTTTTTTTCTGGCTCATCTAAGTCTCCTTTAAATCATGATGCTGTGAAATCTTGAAAAACAGAAATAATTTTATTCAACTCACCAGGGTCATCAACCTGATTGATAAAAATAAGTTCTATCATTTGGGGAGATATTTCCACCATTGTCATCCCTAGAACAGAAAAAAAAAAAGTTTAAATCCACATTCAACATAAAAAGGACATTTTTTTTCTGCTATCAGATCTCACCACTGTCAATGAGTGATTAAGTTTTGAGATTTTTAGATGGGATTAATATGCTAGAGCAAGAAAGGTGATCAGAAAGAAAATGGCTTACATGGTAGTATGATAATTTCTTTCATAAAATGTTCAGTATGAGGAGAAAAATCTCAAACTATTGTTATGTTCTGTATCACATGCCATTGGCCATGTTTGCAAGAAAATCTACTTACTACTTGCATAAATGGCCCTCTCCAAAACACGTCTCTGTCTTCAGGCCAAAACTTCTTCTAACAAAGATATGTTAAAATACGAGTTCCCCGTGTATGATGTATACTTGCTTCCTGAACATATCCTGAGCATCAGACCCTTCTTATAAATTGGGTGGGAGATTCCCCAAGTTCCTTCATCAAGGGGATTTCCTCAATCTGAGAGGTCCTCTAATCAATGAAATCACAATTCTTCAATCTACAACCTTTTCTTTTTTGAACATTTAATAGATTGGAACCTATATTCCACTCCCATAAAACATCTTTACCATATGATCATTCCTGCATGGCACAAGGGCATTTTGACCCCCCTCCCCCAAAATTGTGGTGAGCAACACCCCCAGACTACAATAGGAAATATGCTATTTTGAAGGATGATACTGATCAAGAAACTTTTCTACCATTTACAAGAATGCCTTGTCCCTGTTTGAGGCAAGGAAGGAACTCAAAAGATTGTGAGATACACTCAAGACATTATTTGGGGCCAAGAAAATAAGTTTTTTATGGTGAGATTCTTTTGTTTACTCATTCTTCCATCCTTTTTGTTGACTTTGATTTTAATATGAGGGTTAGACTGTGTTCACTTCTGTAGGGAAGGGAAGGGCAGGTACTGCTTCTACTTTGAGGTTAACAGTATTGTGTTCATTGAAAATCCCAGGAATGATCAGGTTGAGGAACTACATGCTTTTGATGGGCCCGTGATTCAAGGATTCAAGGATTCAAGGATTGAAGTCTGATTCAAGGATAACTAATTATTGGTCTTCTGGTCTAAGTTCTGTCTCTTCTTGCTCTGGATACCACAGAGTGCTCCTGATCCCATCCACTTTCAGCCTTCCAGTATGCTCTGCTAATTCAGAGTTACATAACTGCAGACTTCTTTCAGTCTCAGTTTTCTACTCTTGTACTTCCAGTCTTCAAACAAGGATGGAAATGGAATTGAGATGCTGCTGTGTGCCTTTAGATATGAGCTACACTGCTGTGACATTTCTTAATGTGCTTCCTCCTTGGAAGAAGCCATGAAACATTGAAAAACATTTTTCATTCTGGTCAGAGTAGTGATGTGTACTAGAGTTGGGGATGGCTTACAAAAATTCCAGTTTACAGTGGTCCCAATTGTGGTTCTCCTTGATTGGACATTTAACCTGGATTACAACTTCTCCCTGTTACATGCTCTTTTTTAGGAACTGAATGTGTATCTTGTCCTGATTAGGTCTCTATGTTGAGCCCCATAAGTATTTTATCTGGGGATTTCCTGTTTCTGTTTAGAGGAGTTTGAGGGGAAAGTTTCTTGATGCATAATCCTTTGCTTTCCTCCTTTATTGGATCTGTGCATGTTCATGTATTAAAAAAAATTTAGATTGTTTTTTAACTTTCTCTTTTGAGAAACTTTTAACTTTTCTCTTGAAATTTTGAGTTCCAAAATTCAGTCTCTTCCAGGTAGCCACTGAGAGTACAATCAATCTGTTTTCTATTATACATGTGAAGAAATGCAATGAATATTTCCATTTTGGCCTTTTTTTTTTTGAAAAAAGAAGCTATTAAAATACTTTTCACTCAGAGTTCACTGTCTCTTGAGATGAATAGAATCTATTCATCATAAATCCTTTAGAATTCTTTTGGATCATTTTTATCATTGAGTAGCAGCTAAATTTTTCATAGATGATAATTGTAATATGGCTATTACTGTCACAATGATCCTGTTATCTTCTCACTTCACTTTGCTGATAGTCCATATAGTCTTTCCATGTCTTTCTGAAATCATCTGCCCTTTTATCATTTCTTATATTAACATAGTCTCCCATATATTCACAATCATATGCCATAAATGTGTAGTCACTTCCCAATTGATGAACATTCTCTTATTTTCTCATTCTTTAGCCCCACTATACGAGTTGCTCTATTTTTGTATTTGTAGTTCTTTTTCTGTTTTCTTTGATCACTTTTAGGTACAGGCTTAGTTGTGATATTGTTGAGTCAAAGGAAGAACCATACACAGCTGATAAGCCTTTTGTCATACTTGCAAATTTTTCTCTAGTTTGGTTCAATTACTTTACAACTTCAGCAACACTATATGAATGTGCCTGTTTTTCCAAATCCCCACCATCATTTGTCATTTCTGAGACATGAGATATGGTACCTCAGAATTGTTTTAATTTTAATTTCTCTAATAGTGATTTGGAAATTCTTTGTCTAAGATCATGATTTATACTACTGCCCTTTTGTTTTTTAACTTCAGCTTAAGTATAATCAATTCTGCTCCAGACCTTTAAGTCTGTGTCTTTTTCAAGTCAATGTCTTATAAACAACTTATTGCTGGATTCTAGTGTTTAATTCATTCTATTTTATAGATGGACTCATGCCATTCATATTCACAGTAATGGTTATTAACTGCATACTTCCATTTTATTAGTCTTCTTCTTTCATCTTTTCCCTCTTCAAAAGTCTGTTTTATTTCCAATCACTGCCTATCTTCTGCTCTTCCTTTTTGCATGCCCTTGCCGCCCCCCCCCCCAATCACTTATGCCTTTCTTTACTACTTTCTCTGTTGATCAAGAAAGATTTTCTACACCTAGCCAAGTACAAACATTGCCCTTGACTGGACCCCTCCCCTCCTCCCAGGGTAAAAATCTTCCTTTGCATGCCATCTGTTATGTGTGAAATATTTCCCATTTACCTTTCCATTGCCCCTTCTTGCAATGCATTTTTTTATCCCTTCATTTATTTTAAGAAATCATTGAATATCATTGATTCATTTTAATGTTCATCTATGCAGACTTCCTTCTAACTGCCCTTTGTGTAGTTTTTGTGCTGTGTTCCACATAGCTCTGGAGGATGTTTCCAAAGTGACATGATCTAGAAGAGATGTGCTTGCAGCTCTCCTGGTCTGCTCTCTGGTCTCTACTCAGAAAGGATCCCTTGGTCTCTGCAGTCACAAGTGCTACCCCTCCTCTTTGCCAAAGAACTGGGAACAGGACCCTTATTTTCCCTTGTGGCCAGTGTCCTTTCTGCTCTGGAACTGAGATCCAGAACTGTATGTGGACAATAGAGGTGCCAGTCTGTCTCAGTGCACCCAGTCCCAGTAAAGAGTCCCCTGTCAACCACTTGTCTAGCCCCTCCTTGACTATCATCACTGGACTGAGAGCTTCTCAAGCACCTACTTCTGTTGTTACCATCACTTCCCAAGACACACTGTTAGTTTTACTGCTGCACTCAAGGGCAGGCAAAACTTCCACTCACATACTTTTCCTACTGATCTCTGAAGTGGTTTTATTCTAACCACTTCTAACATTGTATTGGTTCTGCTACTCCAAAATGTGATAAATGGCATTCTATGTTAGAGTTGTTTTGGGGAAATGTTGGAAGACAACATCTGGGTTTGTTCTCTGTATTCTCCCTTCTTGGTTCTGCCTCCTGCTTAGATTTTTCTACTCAGGCAAGCTGAATCAACACAAAGAACTGTGGAAACAATTCTGAACTAAAGAATTGCTTTCTATGACTTGATATAACAGCAATGTTTTTCTAAATGGTCACTATATAAACAGATGAGGAATTTAATAATAATAAGAAAGAGGAAACATAGTAGATCATATAAACACTTTCCACCACTCTAGCAGTACTGTTGAGGTCTACATTTGGGGTACCTAAATGAAATTAGGGTTTAGTTGAGGTCTAGTGGCAGGTTTGGGGTACAGGGTACAGGGAGTCAAACAAAGCTCCTCTGCAACCCCCCTGGATTTGGCACAGTGGTAAAGGAGGTCTAATAGTGGGGCGAGTCCCCAATAAAAGCATTTATTGGTCCGAGAGCTAGATTGATAAAAGAGGTTTATTATTGAGTTTAGAAGTAGGAGATAGGTGAAGGTAGAGATAAGGAGGGCACTGGACAGAGGGTCCAGTGGACAGAGGGTTCTCACATGGCTAGCATGTTTGGAATCTCTGCAAAGAGGGGTTCCCAGCGTGGCCCTTTTATAATAGGAGACTTAGCTCAAGGGGCTTTTGGGTGTAGCCCCAAAGTTGGCTCAGATCAGAGTGGGGCTGGGACAAGTCCGGATCTTCTATTGGAATTCAAAGGGACCAGGACTTGTGAGTTAAAGGGTAATTTACATTATTAACTATGAGGGGGTGGGAATCTAGAAAGGAATCTTTCCCACATCAGTATCTCTCACTTTTAAACTCTAGTAGTTTAAGCCCATACTTTTGAAATTACATAGAAAGAGAATTTAAAGTGTCATAATCAGAGATATTCTTTCATAGAAAGAGAATTTAAAGTGTCATAATCAGAGATATTCTTGATTTTGTCTTTCCAGGGGTCCTCAAACTTTTTAAACAGGGGGGGCCAGTTCACTGTCCCTCAGACTGTTGGAGAGCCGGACTATAGTAAAAACAAAAACTTTGTTTTGTGAGCCTTTAAATATACTTCATAGCCCTGGGTGAAAGGGATAAATGTCCTCAGCTGCTGCATCTGGCCTGCGGGCCGTAGTTTGAGGACCCCTGCTAGACTTTCTGAAGTTGACGTCTACATGTTCCCGTCTAGATCCTTTCTGTGTCTTTCACAACAAAGCCACTTCTAATAAAGTTAAAGACTAGATTGGAAGTTCATGATGAGCTGGCCCATCCATCTTTAAAAACTTCTCATAAGAATTACTTTATTTCATTCTTTAAATTCATCTATGATGGGGATGGTAATTGATGGTGCTTCAAATCCAGTAAATACAAAGAGCCCAAATAAATGCTAACAAAGTATTTCAAGTGTTAATAAAACATTAGGGTAATTTTCAAAGACAATAGGTTGTAAATGAGTTGTTGATCAAATGCATCAGTAGAGGAAGGTTTCACATAGCCAACTCTTTATTTTGATGCAGACTTAAAGTTTTTACCTGCCTTTGTCCCATATGTCTTGAAATCATATGTTCAATTTATCAATTATAAGTAAATCCAAAAGGTAACAAGGTTAAAACTGAAAACTTTTTTTTATCATAAGTTTGTACTTCAGGTTGTACTTCATTATCCTCTACTGGATTAAAATCATTTCAGAAAAGATCTATAACATGCTTCCATATGTAGTAAAGAATCAAAGAGAAAAAAAGGGCATGACTTTTTCCTTCAAATACCTAACATTCTATTTGTTCAGTACTATAAATCAAGTTACTCTGAGCAATACACAAAAGCCTGCTCAATCCATATTGCAGCTGACCAAGAATACTTGAGTATAGTTGGGCAACAAATGTCTGTTAAAAGATAATGGGGAAGAGGCAGAGCCATGTTGAAGTAGAAAAGCCAGGAAATTAATTGTCTGAGCTCTTCCGGGTTTCCCTTAGAATCAAGATGAAATCAAGCCTCTGAGTAGATTCAGGAATAATAGCAGAACACAGAAAGAGACAAGAGTAAAAGAATTTTTCTGTGCAACAAAGCTTGGAAGGACGTCAGGAAAGGTCGATCTGTTTCTCTTGGGTGAAAGGGGATCACAGTCCAGCACAGAAGAAGAGAACATTGTACACTGTAACAGCAACATTTTGCAATTTATCAGCATTGGAAGAATTAGTCTTCTCAGCAATACAATGATCTAAAACAATAGAAAGAAATGTGGAATCTGAATGGAGATGAAAACATACTAGTTTTTTTTTTTTCTTATCCTAATACCTGAAACCAAGGACAGATTCACCTATTATGCTTCTTACCTTTAAGTCCTGGGGCAAGTAATTTCAATTTCCTGGGGCTCTGTCTGCTAAAATTTAAAACAAGGAGTTGTACTACATCTACATGTCCTCCAAGGACCTTTATATCTTTAACTATTTTATCTTAGTGTAACAATGTAGCTCTGACTGGAAAGTGGTGTGTGTGTGTGTGTGTGTGTGTGTGTGCAATTGTTGAGCAATATGGTTATAGAAAACCAGATCATGAAGAACTTTAAATTCCAAACATGGATTTGTAGTCAGTTTTCAACATATTAGGAAGTCAATAGAGTTGATTGAGGGCTAGATTATCTGACACCTGCCCTTTCCAAAATGATTTTGAATCCAGCTGAGGGAAAGATGCATCTGAGTGGAGTAGACTTGTGACAGAAGACTACCCAGGAAGCCAATGGAATAGCTCATGATGAACCTGACGGAGGTCTGTACCTAGGTAATCATGGTAAAGGAGAAAAAAATCACAGGAGAGATAAAGTGCAAATGGCAAACATTTGATAATTTTTGGCATTTGCTTGGATGTGGGAAGAATGATATGTCCATTGGTTATTGGTTGTGATTGGTTATTGGTTATTGGTTATAGTTATTGGTTGTGATAATAGGAGACTGTGAGGTAGGCAATATACAAAAAAAGTGAAACCTAAGTTAGAAATAGGGGATCTGAAAAGAGAAATATGAGAACTATTGAGTATAAGATTAATCTGCTCTATCGATGCTAATGAGTAAAATTAGCATCTAAGAAAAATTCAAAATTAATTTCTAGAAAGAGAACTAAATATTACCTTCCGAACACAAGTCAGATAATATGTGACAACATATTAAACAAAAGCTGTGGACAGATTTTGGATATTAAAAGCTATCACCTTCAGATTTGATTGCATATAGGCGGGGTGAGAAAGGAGATGATGGGCATAACATTCATATACTGAACTTGAGTGACTGAGAGTATGATGATGCCCTCTACAAGAAAAGGGAAATCAAGAATAGAGGAAACTTCAAGAGGGGAATGGTAATGAGTTCAGCTTTAGAGATATTGAGTTTGAAATGTTTATAGTGTGTCAATGGTATATGAGTGAGATCAGCACCTACCTCAATTTCCAAAGTCAGCACTGGAAAGTGCAATAAAATCACACTTTCTCACACCACCTATCCCAACACTCTCAAGAGTATGAACAGTTAACTACTTTATACATTCCTGCTACCATAGAGACCAATCAGAAAAAGTGCTTTATGACATCACCCACACACAGAATTGGCTGTTGGAAGCGCTGCCCAATGACAATTGGTTATGTTATGTTACTCATCAGAGTTATTCAGTTTCAAAAATATTAAAATTTTCTTACCAGAAGCATGCATTTTTATGAACATAATTAAGTTTTTCTATTTTTCTCATTTACTTTCTATACTTCTGCTGAAGGCAGTTTTGCATTAGGAATGAAAACTGAATGGGTTACTTTCTGTATATTGCACCACATGTGTGATCAAAGTCTTTTAAAAGAACGTGAAATAATTCTCTCAAATTGTTTCTGTGGACCTAAAGTTTTAGAACAGAATGCTGTTTCTTAGGAACGAAAGAATTGTTGCTACAAGTAAAGATAAACCCATAGGGAAAATATTAAGCATTTTATTATGAAATTCACTGTCTGAAAGACATTATTTCTGTGCCCAAGATAGAGCAGAAGAGGAACTGTCATGTCAAAAGACAACAAGGATTAATAAGTTTTTAAGAGCAAAAGGGATGAAAAGTATCAGAGTCTAAACAACTAGAATCTTTCTCTTCTGAGGAAATATTTCATGAAATGGTTGTTTTATTCAAAGTTAGAAAAAAGGAAAAAAGTTAAATAAATTTATCTAGAATCTCTTCATATATCAGAAAATCAAGATAGAAAAATATGAAATGGACAATGTAAAATAGCAAATATTGAAGAGATAAAATGAATTATTCTTATCTATGATACTCATGTGTGGAGTATCCCAACATGGGAAATGAACATGAAATCCAGCATTACCTACAAAAATTCTAAAATACCAACATCAAAGGAACAATGGTAAAACATCTTAAAGAATCCAATGTGAAGAAACAATCACCTGATTCTCAAGAAAGTACAAGTGAAAGTGATGGGGGTGAAACTGTGTCCACTTTAATCTGTAAAATAATCACTCTGAAATTGTGTCCCCTTTGATTCCGGGTCTCCTAGACTCCAGAGAGTCCAGGAGAAAGCATATTTTCCAAACTGGGCCTTTCTAAGGCAAATCACCCCCTAATTGGTCTTTTGGGTAGCCAGCACCCCATTTAGGAAGCCTTCAAAAGTGATTTTCATTCAATTGGAGATCTAGGCTTCATAATGAGTGGCTGAAACTCCAAGAGAAGTATCTAGGCCTGGGGGCATTGGCTTTCTTTTCAACTGGGAGCTTTATCTTCAGACTTCTATAAAGGACAATTCTAAACTCCATTTATTTATTTATTTATTTATTTTTTTTGCAGAAGTCCGAAGTAGGAATTATTCTTCTGCCAAGGAACCTCTCTCTCCTCTTGGCACAGCTGCCTACCAGGACTCTTGCCCACTGTAACAGCAGTCTATTCTCTTTGTCACTCATTGTAATGTCCAGGATAGCTCTCTGGAGGGAATCAGGATGGGTCTTGATCTTTAGGTGGAGAAGTGATGAAGGCAGGAGAGCCACCAAAAAGATGGTCAAAGATGGAGTCTAGAATCTGGAGTCTGGAAGCTTGAAGTTTTCTGTATGTCTGAGACTCCTTCAGTATCTCAGTATGATTACATCACTAATGCACACTGAGCATGGACAACCATTACATCACCATATCATTTTAAGTATATGTTTAGGGAACTATTATCTCACACTGAGTAGGTGCTTAACTATAAGCACTCTGCTGTTCTTGATTCAAGTATACCTATCCATAGTTCTGGCCCTCTACATCTCCCTCTTTCTTTTGTTTTAGAACACAAGCGGTCATGCCCTCCCTGACTTTTCAGGAAGGGAGATGAAAACACCAAAGGGAAATGGGGAATCAAACCAGATATTGTTAGTGGGTTTCCTCTGGGCTGAAGGGTCTTACTTGAAACAGGTATACATAAATTTATCAGCATGGGAGGTATTACACAAGCATGTAGCAATATAACTCAGGCTAGTAGTGATGTAACAAACAACATGAATCAACATAAAGATATAACAAACAATATGAATATACATGTCCATAAGTCCTAGAAGGAGGATATATAAATAGTAATCATACATATGCCTCCTTCAGCCACCAAGACAGCCTAAAACCAAACTACTGTCCATTACTTGTCAGGGAATCCAATGATTCCTGCAAATTTTGAAGTCCTGCATCAGTTGCACGCTCAGTGTGCTGTAGTGATATAATCGTATTGAGGTATTTAAGGGAGTCTCAGACACAGAAGACACTCTCTCAGCCACAGACACAGACACAGAGAAGATTTGGGACTCCATCTTTGACCACCCTCATGGTGGCTCTTCTGCCTTCATCACTTCTCTACCTAAAGACTCAGGTCAGTTCTGAGACCCTCCAGAGAGCTAGTCTGGACATTCCATTTTGGTGGCCAAATGTGGGGCCCTAGAAACTCAGGGCCTTGCAAAGCAGTGCACAAAGCTATTCCACTGAGGATTGTAAGCTCACTGGAGGAGTCCCTGTGACCCACAAATAGGGTGAGCATAAAAGCAGACAAGCAGGAAATTTTGGTAAGGGCTAAACTAGTCACTTTCGTTTTTCAGGTGAAATGGGGCAAGTACTAAGAAAAGAGCCTCCCCCACCCCAAGAGGAGTGTGTAGAATGCATAATTAGGTTAATAAAGAAGTAAGGTTTGTTGGTAATTTGGAAGCAGATCACTGGACTCTTAAATATATTAGAGTGCACATCTGCTTGGCTCTCTAAGGAAGAAAAATAAGAGCCAGATATGTGGAAACTAGTGGGAGAGAAACTAAAGGAACATTACAAAGCTAAGGGTCCTGATTCAAGTCCTAAGGAAAAATTCTTTATGTACAACATAATACAATTGGCTTTAAATGAGCCCACAAATTCTAAAACAAGGAAAAATTTTAATGTGGACAGCCAGACAAGGAAGTAACGGGAGAAAGAGTGGGAGGGGGTATGGTACTGACAAAGCAGCTAAAAGGGATGGAGAGTTAGACAAGAAAGGAATTAAGTACAGTGTTGATGAACTTAAAGAGTTCGGTGCTTCTCATGTTCACAGCTCAGTTTCACTTCCTTTATGCCTAGGCAGGCACCCTTAGGGCATTCCCCATCTTCTGACCCTCCTTCCTCAATTTAGCCTTCCTGTGTGGAGGGATTTAGGAGGAGTGGGAGGATCAGTGACAACATCAGCACCACCCATGCAGCAGCTTTGTCCACTCCCTATAACACATTTACAAAAGGCATTAGTTAAAGCTACAGAGGAAGGACAGGATACACCTAATTTGAGACTCTACATCATCTTATGTTAAGATGGTATTACACTAGTACTACAGAAGGATGCTCCTTTAGAGGAGATCATAAGATGCTGTGCCACAGTGGGCACAAATACCTTTTATATCCAGGCTAGGATGCAGATTTTTCAAGATCTGAACATGGGAAGACAGGGTCCCTCTTGGCAAGGGACTTCCAGAGAGACTTGTCAATGTTTTCAATGTGGTAAAGTAGGGCATTTGAAAGTTCAATATTGTCATAAAGAGAGAGTAAAAAAAAACAGGGTAGGAGAACAAGACTCCAAACCCCATGTCCAAAATGCAACAAGAGCTTCCATTGGTTATCAGAATGTAGGCTTTCTCCTGCTAAGACCAAGGCCTGTCCAGAGATCCTCGAGAAAACTAGCCTGGACATTACAACTCAGAAGTATGCCTTCCTAGCAAAGCTGACTTCTTGGTGCCAATAAAACTTCCCTTTGCCATTCAAACTTTTTGGATTTGTGAATTCTTTTCACATTGGACCTGCACCTCTGACCAAAAAGGGGATTCCCACAACTCTCTGCACTGCCACTAGAACAGCATCAAAAGGTTGCAATAAGACGAAGCAACCCTCACACATGGAATATTATTTACTTTTGAGACAGAGTCTGCTTCTGTGGTTCTGATTTTCATGTTTATCATTTGAGTATAAACATTTTCAGAGCAGTATCCTTATTTTTCTGACCATAGCTTGGGACAGTGGGTATTACATGGCAAGCATTTAGGCACTATTCATTGATTAATCATTCTACTTGAGAAATTTTCCTTTTTTATTTCTGTGATCATGCATGCAATGTCTATATCTTCAACGTGACCTGATGTATAAAACAAATTCCCCCAAACCCTGATGAGCTGCATATCCAAGAGGAGGCTATCAAAACATTAAAAAAGAATAGTTCTCAAAAATAAAAGAAAGTAAAACTCATGAAAATTGTTTTTTTGAGTCAAATAGAAGGAATCCTAATCCTTCAACTAAGGGAAGATAGAGCACTGATGAGCATGAACTTTGTGATCTCTGATATGTATTAACTGTGAAGTCATAAGCAAGACACTGAACTCTTCTGGGCCAATTTTTCCTAAAAAAGAACATGAGTTGAATTGCATGTCATCTGAGGATATGTTCTATAAACACAGCAGCTCATGATAGCAATGAATCTCTCATCCTGGGAAATGTATGTTTGGAAGGGAATGGCTCACCTGAGTAGAAGGCTGGACCTGTTATGATCAGTTCCCATTTAAAGATAATGAGTTGAGACACACTTGTGGCAGGCCAGTTCACCATCAGATTATTGTAATAGTGAAGAATGAAGGTGTTTAAAGCTCATTTTTGAAAATATAAGTAGACTATATATATATATATATATATATATATATGGAAAATATAAGAGGGTAAATGGTAATGAGTGGAGCTTTAGAAATACTAAGTTTAAAATGCATAAGGTTTATCAATGGAAAATTAGTGAGATCAGCACCTACACCTCAGTTTCCAAAGCCAGTTCTAAAAAGTGCAACAAAATCATACCTTCTCAACTGAAGATACAAAATACTATGAACAGTAAAATCCATACCTCCTCCTATTCCAACACTTTCCGCAGGAATAATGGTCACTAACTACTCTGCCCACTCTTGGTACCATAGAGACTAATCAGAAAAAGACCTTTATGTTACCCACATGTAGAATTGGCTATTGGGAGTAGTGCTTAATGAATGATTGGTTGTGTTTTATATTATGCTATGTTATGTTATGTTTTATTGTTATGGTATGTGATCCATCAGTGTTATCCATTTTCAAAAATTTTAAAATTTTCTTATCATAGGAATTTCATGTATATAATAAGTTTTTTGAATTTTTCTCATTTGTTTTCTGTCACTTTTATTGAATTTTCTTGTGCATTGGTGACAAAAATTGAATGGGTTACTTTCTGTATACTGTATCACATGTGTGACAAAAAGTCTTTCAAGTCAACATGGAATAAACTTTTCTCAGATTGTTTCTAGGAATAATCTATTTGACTAATAGGGCTGAATCTCTATGTTCTTCTAATGATCATATATATGATAAGATCAGAAAATATAAAAGTAAGATTAAAAAAACTTACCACCACTATCACTAGAAGAATCTTCTTTGTTTTCTGGAGTCTTGCACATGTTGACTTCCCTTGAACAAATAATGAGAGTTTTTGAATATAAATCCTCATAAAATATCAAAATGTGTGAATGAGCAGTTTTGATAAAAAAAAAAAAAAAACAAGCATTTCTATCACCAAACTTGCAAGGATCTTGGACGATGAATTGATAAAATTGAGGAAAACTTATTCTAACTCTTTTCAATAATATTTTACCTTTCAGAACCAATTAATCACCAAATGTAGCCTGTCTTTTTTATCATTTTATATTTATATTTTTGTTATATGAGAGGGTAAAATATAAGTTTCTGGTTTTCACAAAAACTAACTGGGTGGGGCTTTGTAGAAATTCAAAGGAACTGGCAATGGAAAGATAGCCCACAAAAGAGCTTTGGTGTAAAAATGAACAAATGTGAAATACAATGGAAGTCTTTGTTTTTAATAGCAAATATGATTATGTTATGTGGTGGAATGAGCTTTTTTAAAGAATAAATTATAAGTGCATTAGAATTGTTAAACATTTTTCAGAAAAAGAATATCTGATCTGTGTAGCTGCCTATTGTAATTAATTAAAAATTGAAGTGCCAATAAATTATGTAACTAGGTCATAATCAGAGAATAAGGACCCATCAGTAATTCAGGGAGAAGAGGGGTGTTTACAATTCTACTTCAAACAATTGTACCCCAGGGAATGTGACAATTGTAAAGACCTTGTAATTGTTTACTATATGAAGAAATGCCCATTATTTCAGACCTTCAAAAATTAGAAGGACAGAGATGTTACATATTATAATCCCCTTTGCAACAACATCTACTCCTTAATTTGCATGTATTCTTAGGTACTTTTAATGACCAAAGAAACTCACTAAAGTATAAACTCACCATGCTTGATGGTCACGTATATTTTCCAGCTTTATCATATTGTCACTTTTTTGTAGATTCTTATCAATTTGTATATTTGTAATATCAACTTCAGGTTCATCTACAAAAATAAAAAACAAGATAAAAGCATCTAAATAATTTAAAGCTCTAAGAAATGTGAGGCTATTTCCTAAAACAGTAGGTTTTTAAAGAGCTATTGAGTGATGACTTAATACAAGTAGATCCTGTGCCAGGAGTTCTGTACATTCATGCAAGGATATCTTTTTACCAAAAGAGAAATAATAATAGCAGAAATTATTTTTATTTAGCAATTATTATGATATAAACTTCAGAGGAGGAAGAGCCAAAAAGGCAAAGTAGAATGAGAAACCAGCCAAAGTCTCCCAACATTCCCCTCCAGAAAATTTAAAAGTAAGACCTTGATTGAAATTCTGGAGTATGAGACGATGAAACTTTTCTAGCAGAAGACAATAATGACAGAGGTAGGAGAAGTCTGTGACACTGAATTGAGACATGGCCCAAAGTACACTCATTAGAGGTGGGTCCTGGAGATGTCAGTTATTCCATGTGAAAATAGAAGCCAGAAAAAAGGAGCTACAGCAACTAGTAGTTTTAGTCACTGTCTGGATGAAAGATTGTTCAACAACAAGCCTTACTTTAGCCATGAGAATGGATACTGCTGATATGGGAGTAGAGTAGTCTTCAGATTTTTCAATAAAAGGTTATTTTTTGATAAATGTTCATGAGTTGAAAACTCATTGTGATTAGAAATGATTCATGTACATATGGGGAGTTTTAACAATTTCTGATAATCTGTCAGAAACTTCATCTAGTTTTTGTGATTATTTTAAGTGTTTTATTGAATTTTAATTGAGTCCTAAAAATTGGTTGAATGACTATATATTATAAAGTCTGAAATGATGAAAAGAAAATTTTAAACTCACCTGAGTCATTATTGTGGGTGATCTCACTGTTTTTCATAGTTATCTGCATATTACCATCATTGTAATCACTAGAATATAAACGTAATACATCTCAACATAATTGAAAATTTAAAAATTATAAATAGGCTATATTGTTATGAATAAAAAGAATTATTTTTATAATTGCTTTTTCACCTCAAGAAGGGACTTTTCAAAGGAACCCATTGAAATTTTGGGAAAATCAGTCGATATCTCTCCAAAAATTGTTTGAAAACTCTGATCCTATATTAATTTCCATTCCTACTTGCATCTTATTGGTGAAAAGTTAAATCAGTTTGTGAATATGGGACACCACCCCAATCAGGATGTTTAGAAATCCAATTCAAAGAATTAAACAAGGGAGAAAAAGACATGGAAGTATGACTTACCATAAAACAAATCATAGGAAACAATGAAAAAGGTTACTTTAACTGTCAGATCTCACAAGGTTATGAGTATGGTTTTAGGGTTATGAGTATGGTTTTAGAAGGTTAAAAGAATTGGATTTTGAGACAGAGAATGATAATAATAGACTAGAGAATGAAGGTAGGACAAAATATATGGCTACTAGCAAGTCAGACTTTTTAAAAAAACTGAAGCCCTCCAAATTTAAATGATTCATGCATATTCTTCTAGAGAGTAGAAACAATGCCCCTTGATTAAGGAATTATGTGGATTCCTTTATAATGTCTGCTTGCAAATTTATTACTAAATGAGACACTTTATTCACCTTGAGTCCTCAGCATCTGTCCGTATATATTGGAGAGAAGACAATGAACTTGATTGGTAAAAAGGTGTTTCTTCTTCAAGGAAGTCTTCATTCTCAATTCCACTTGACTTCCCACGACAATACATATTTTTCTCATTTTTTCTGACATAGAACTATCTTGTGATTGACTAGTCATGCCCACTGTTTCTGTTCTGGTCAAGCCAGAGATCTGTTGAGTCAGAATGATTTACTCCAATAGACCCATCACAACCTACGTATGTGGCCTTGCCAAATGACATTGATTTCTCCCCCCAAATAATATTAATTTTATTGGAGGAAACCACCTCAAGTTAAAAATGGTTTATTCACATTATTTTGAGCCATAGTCCTGCACGCTTAAAGGTGTGCCTTGTGCCTCATGCTAAGCCAGAGTGAAGGAAAGAACTAAGAGGACCAGAAGAGGGGCAATTCTAAAATGTTTCCTCAACTCAAAATATTTCATCTAACATCAATTAAGTCAGGTATATAGAAACATAAAACCCAGTATTCCCATCAATAAAGAGCTTGCATAGAAAATTGTATTTCTTGTCTTAGAAAACTTAAATTTTCTCTAAATAGATTCATCTATGTTTCTTAAATATGAAATATAATAAGAGTTTGATCACATTTGTGTTTGAAATTTTCTACTTCAGTCTTTATATGAAGAAATGTATTCATCTTTCTCAATATTTTGGAATTGTATAAGGAATCCCTTTGTAATGCAAGTGCTCTGTAGTGCTCAGAATACCCCATAGGTAAAAGATATGTCATCTTAGATCAATTTATTCTTGAGTTGGATGCTGGTTCAAGCATATAATTCAACCCCAATCTTTTAAATGTTCTATGCCAATTCCCAATTGCTGAAATCAGTGCACTCTGTAATATGGCTATTAAACTTTCTCTCTAAATTGAAAAAACTATAGAAATAACACTATCCAGAACAATAAGATCCCATGGAGGGACTGGCAATGGCTAAAACTTTGTAATTGAACAACATAGAAATTTCTATTGTAAAAAGCATTGGAAATTGGATGAACATGGAAATTTTATCTCCCTGCTAACTTTGCAATTTTGTTCATTCCTTTTTAAATGCTAGTTACATATTGCCTTATGTTTTGAGTGATTTATTATTTATTTACAAGGAATACTTTCAAATACATTGTTTTTGCATGAGGAAATTTGAATTTTTATTAAAATGACAGTATTCAAAGTTAAATATAGTGATGATATGGACCAAATTAGAAACTCACCATCTATAATTATCACCTGCTCCTTCCTTCTTGTTCACTCCAAATTTTGATTCTTCATCATTTTCATCTATAATGATAAAAACTCAAATGTGAATTACCAAATCACTTGGAGCACTTAAGACAACTCAGGGAATTCCCCAAAGAAACAACTTTCTAAAGAGTTTTTGATTGGATGAATTAGTGGGCTAATGTTCAACTACTGGGGGTTCGTTACTTTAGTCTAGTGCACTATTTATACCAAAAGAAAAAAATATTACCAATCTAAAAAAGCTTATGAATTTCTGAAGTAAAAATAGTTTGAAATGTAAAACTTTATTGTCATTAGCTGGGAAACCCAGAGGCAATGTGGATTAAAAACATCTACTTGAGAAGGCATGAGAAAGAATTGAAGATGAATAAGAACATAAGCCATTGTTCTCAAGCTGCTTCCATTTCCTTTGGAGACTGTTACAGTTACTAATTTTTCTGGCAAGTCTGTTTATGTCTACTTAAAACATTGGTATTGTAGCAGAACATAAAGTTTATGGAATGATTGAAAATAGAAATTTGAATGCTCATCCACTTGACCACTGAGATTTGGATAAATGATTGCATACACACAAATCCCACTTCAGAGATGGATTCTTTCAGAGAAAGAGATGTACTGCTGTGAGATAAGGATGGCCTTTGGATGGCTTACTGGATGGAGATTTTAGTGGCTGGGAGGATGTTCATAAATTGAGGACGCACTATAATTTGCCCCTGATTTATTGGCAAACTTCCACACATTTTCTCACCTTCAAAACTTTCTCTAGATTTAAGACTTTCACTGTGCCATGGTTAAATCACAACATGATTTTTAATGACACATATGCCATGAAATATGCTAATATGAATATAATTTTAACAAACTTACCTACATAACTATCATTACATATTTGGTGATTCCCTATGCTTTTGGTGCCAATATTAACATTGGTGGAAGAGTCATCTAAAAATGTTTCCTTGAATTTGAATGAACTCACCTAAAATAATTACCTCATCTCATCCACTAAAAATAGAAAACTGAAGTTCTTCCAATACAGAGTTTATTTGTAAAAATATATTTTTCTTAGTTTTGTGACTATTTGATCAAATTTGCTCTTATCGTCTTAAAGGAATTCAAACATGTTTCTAGAATATAGATGGTAGTGCAATTTGATCTCATTTTTGTTGAGACTGGCTTCTTGTGAGTCCCTATAATCTGGATTATGTGAAACTATCAATATATTCTCATTTCTTGTGATATTCTTCACCAAACAGTGGTTGCCTAGGAATTATCTAGGAATACCCAGTAGTTAAGAGATATATCAGAGTTGTTCAGTGTCTTTTGACTCAGGTGCAAGTTCAGCAGCTTAATTCAAATCACAGCTTTCTCCTAAGCCTTCCATGGCAAGATTCAATTTGTCCAATTAGCAACATAGTTATTTTCTATGAATTCAAAGGATTTTGAAAATAACTCTACCCAGAACCATGAAATTTCATTGAGTGACTGTAATACTTAAGTCCTTGTAATTTATCAACATATAAATAAATGCCCATTTGTTCAGAACATGTCAAAATGGATTGCCATAGAAGTTTTGTGTTATTGCAAACTAATAATAGTGTCCCTTCAATTTTAAATGTTAAATGAATTTTGACCTTTTGAGTTTTTCTTCAAAATTATTTCAGTTGATATTTTTTCAGTTGTTTTTATCTTGAGACATTTTTGTGTTGTTAAAATGACTACTCAAAGTTAAATGTTCCAAATGCCTCAGGTTCAACTATAATGATAAAGACTTCCAATATGAAATGCTAAGTTATTTGGAATGCTTGGAAATATCAGGCAGTTCCATGAGACAATAGTTTTGGGTGTGTTTTTTTTTTTTTTAAGAGCTTTTGATTGTATGAATTAGTGGAGTTTCCATACTTCAAAAGTCTCTTGTACTCATGCAATGTGACTTTTTTTTTAATCCAAAGAGAACATTAATGAAAAAGATTGCCTATAAATTATGACAAATTAAAATAATTTTAAAAATATTAAGGGGTTAAAAGTGTAAACTTTCATTGTCTTCCCTGTACCTCATATAAAAGAAATCAACTACTTAATCAGACATGCTAAGAATTGAAGAAGAAGAAGAATCACAGCATTTATTCTCAAAGATCTTCCATTTAGAGAATCTGGATAGTGCCAAACTTAGAATCGAGAAGATTGGTATCCACATCTGGCCTCACAAACTATCTGTCTTTGTGACCCTGGGAAAGTCACTTAACCTTGTCTTCCTTGGTTTCCTCATCTGTAAACTGAACTGGAGTTAGTAATGACAAATCACTTTAATATCTTTGAAAAAAGCAAAAGCAAAACCAAAACCAAAATGGTGTCATAAAAAATCATAAAGGACTAAACCAACCATCTTAAAATTTCTCTAAGACTTTTGTACATTAAAGACTATGATTATATTGCAATGAGTTGCTGTACACCACTGAAAGTATTGTTACAGAAATTATACCGTAGAATCAGAAACACTAATGCTGGAAAAATCCACTGGTTTGGATCAAGCATTGTGTAGCAACAAATTTCATGTCATGTCAGCAGCTGGAATTGACTGTATTGCAATGCAACTAAAGTGGTTCCAATAAATGGAAGGTTCTTGTTAAATATTCATAAATTGGAAACTCACTGGAATTAAATATTATTCATTTACGGGAAGATTTCTTCACATTCTGCCAACTTCCAAACTTTCTCAAGATTATTGACTTTTATAAGAATTTCACTGAAATGTGCTTGAATTACTGCATTGTTTCAATAATCGTTGCATTATGAAATTACAAATATGAAGATAATTTTAATCAACTCACTGGGCTTGTGCACATGGTAGATCCCATCCTTTTCCATGTTTATGGGAATATTTCCATTGTTATTATCCCTGAAATAGAAAGGAAAATATTTCAATATAAACCTAATTGTTTACATTTTGTATGTACCAAAATGTTATTTTCTAACAGTATCTTTTCTATCATCCCATGAAGGTCCTTTGCAAGGAATCCAGTTGATTGAGGGAGAAATTTTGGAAATAAGACTATCCCAAAAACAAAGATAGAATCTCTGGTTTCACTGACAGTATCTAAGGAATGAAAACTGATCAGCAAATAAACAAATATTGTCAAACAACTTAAAAATGGATCATGATTAAAGTTAAGTGCCATTTCTGCCTTTGCAGCAGTGACCATATTGTTTTAACTGCTCTTTGCTATGTCTATATTTTAAGGGTTTTTACCCCCAGGGTGATTTATTTATTTACAACTAATATTTTCTTTGAGGTGGAATTTTTCTGAGAAATCTGTATACTTATTTAAAAATCATATTCAAAGTTAAATTTAGTAAAGATATCAACTAACATAAAAGCTCACCATGTTTGTTTATCATGAATATCTTCCTGCATGATAGTTTTCTCTCTTCCTCCTTTTGTCTGCTTCTTTTCATCTTTTGCATAGATGGTAACAGTTTCATCTGTAATGATTTTAAGTTTAAATGTGAATCATATCAAAACATTTAGAACTCCTAGAAATGTCAGGGAATTCTTGAAGAATGTTTTTTGAAGTTGTTTTTTTTTTAAAGTTGTTGATTGGATGAAAATGGAGGAAAGTTGTACACTTGGAGTTCCTTTACATTGATGTGGTGCTTTGTTTTTAATTAAAACATGACCATATCAACAGAAAAGCATTGCTTATCAAGGATCATAAAAAAGAAGACAATCAAACAGAATGTCCAAAATGTAAAGGGTATGAAAAATAAAACTGCTATTCCCTTCACTAGGTAACACATAATCATTTTCAATGAGTATATATACAAAATTTGACATGCTGAATAAGCAAAAATGAATAATGAAGAAGTCTCCCTTCTCTATCACTTTCTATTTTCCATGTAGACTATCATAATAAATGCTTAAGGTTTTCTGGCTCATCTAACTAAGTCTCCTTTAATACAATGTGTTGGTAAGTCTTCAAGAACAGAAATAATTTAATTCAACTCACCAGGGTCATCAACCTTATTGATCATGACATTTTCCATAATTAAAGGGGATATTTCCATCACTGACATTCCTGGAATAGAAAGAAAAACATTTAAATCCAAATCCAATAAAAAGGCATTTTTTTCTGCTATTAAGATCCCTCCACTGTCAATGAGTGGTTAAATTCTGAATTTTTAGAATCCAAATTCAGAATTAGATTAATATGTTGGAGCAATAAAGAGGGTCAGAAAGAAAGTGGATATGTAGTCTGATAATCTCTCTGTACTCATGAGAAAACTGAAGCCTATAAAAATTAAATGATTCAATTGAATTCTCCCAGGGAGTAGAAAGAGTACTCCTGAGTTGAGAAGTACATGTTGGATTTTTGCTTTGATCATGTGCACTAGGGGCTGAAGCACACCATCCCTGAGAGACAGCATCTGTGCACGTATATTCATAAGATGACACTCAAATTCTTTTCATAGAAGTTGCTTCCTCATCTAGAATATTTTTTTATCAATGCAAACTCACATTATAACTCAACATACACATTCAGAATCTCTTTGGTTATTATACCTGATGCAAAAAAAAAAAAAGATGAATATAGAACTCTGGTACTCAGTGTATTAGCCATTGGCCATTGCCATGGATAAAGTTTGTGTAGAAGCAATTTTGGATTCACCATCTGAGATAGACTCTTTTGGATTGGGAATAAATAGCCTCCAACTCATAAACATTTACCACTAAATGGTTTAAATCTATAACAAAATATAGTAGAAAAAAATCTATTTGAGAGTATCCAAATCTTTATGATTAAGTTTTTTTTCCCCCAAAGGAAATTACTCCAGATATGATACTGGAAGAAAACTTCTCTTGATTAGGTTAAAAACTGGCAAGAATCTATTTCACTAAAAATGATTGGATGAATTCTCAATATTTATTCAATGACTGTATATGTCATGAAATATACAAATATGAAAAAATGTTGATAAGCTCATCAGGCTCTGAGTATGAAAAAAAGCAGACCTCTTTCATATTTTCTAAATGTTGCTGTCACCAGCTTCCCTTAAATAGGAAGTAAAATCATTGAAATATAACTTCTAAGTAGGGAAAGGGACACACATATGCGAAAATGATTTTGGCAGCACTTTTTGTAGTGTTAAGAAATGGGAAACATTATGAAATAATATTGTTCTATAAGAAAAGATCAGCAGGATGATTTCAGAGAGGCTTGGAGAGACTTATATGAAGTGATGCTGAGTGAAATGAGCAGAACCAGGAGATAATCATCCACAACAACAAGAAAATTATAGGAAGATCAATTCTGATGGAAGTGACTCTTTTCAACAATGAGATGATCCAGAACAATTCCAATGAATTCGTGATGAAGAGAACCATCTACACCCACAGAGAGGACTGTGGGAACTGAATATGGATTACAATATGCGTTTTCACACTTTTTGTTGTTGTTTGCTCACATTTTATTTTCTTTCTCATTTTTTCCCTTTTTGATTTGATTTTTCTTGTGCAGCAAGATAATTGTATAAATATGTATGTATATATTGGATTTAAAATATATTTTACCATGATTAACATAAAAAAGAAATATAACTCCTAGTTTTAAAATGATAAATATGCAATGGTATGTAGAAAAGAAATTTTTTCTTAATTATTCTTTATCCCTTTGGGAAGTTCCCTGAAAAGGAATCATCTTTGACTTTAGGAGGAGGAAACCATATGATTGAAAAACTAATTTTCACTTTCAGAACCTATCCAGGTTCTTTGTTGTTTTCTTTACCATTTGCTTGAAATGGCATGTAGATGACAGAACTAAAAGGGATTTGTAGAATTCCAAAAAAAGTTGACAATGTAGATAGTCCAAAATATACAATTTAAGTTATATTTTTAAAAAGCGCAAGAATGAAAGAAAAACCTTGTTCTGCTGACAGGTCCAACACTTTCATATAATGATAAGAGCTTTGAATTTCTAAACATAAACATAATGGGAACAATATGGTGCTACATTTAATGGATATATATGCAATCTATATACACAGAAGTATACACATATTTAAATTATATATACATGCACATATATAATACTAATACAAACATATAAACATTAAAAGACAAACATATTTCTTTTAGATGAGCAACATTATCATCTTAGATTCTATAAACAGATTCCCATTTTCACTACTATGTAAACTAAGATGTTAGTTGAAATGTATTGTTTATATTTTGAAGAAGTACTTCTAGAAATAATTTAGTAAAAAGAAAAAATTAGGAAAAATCAATATAAATATAGAAAAAATAAGGAGCACACAGTTGAGACATCTTACTATAATATTAGAACAGAATACTAACATCACTAACACTGGACAGGTTACATTTGGACTGCGGATGCCAGAGTTATAGCATGTTTAATACTGGTATGAGTTTCTGCTTATGATTTGCAAACATCATTAGATGTTGAGTGCATTGGGGTCAGTGCCTCTCTTACTCCTTTTTGTATTTTTATTTACATTTATGTTATATATTTCTACTTATCTGTAACAAGCAAGGTGCATGAGACATGTTCATTAACTGAATATGCCTGTTAGAATTATAAATGTGTTCTTTTCTATGTCTCAGAGCACAAGTGCAACTTCTATCTATATTTCTCAATTATACCAAAGGTATATAGTAAAAGAAAACTTTTTTTGATCCATATTAATGGACAAAAACTACAAAATGGCAGTCTTCCAGGTGAAGATTGTTATCTTTTTACACAAGAGTGAAAGCCTGAATGAGACAAAATTTTTTTTCTGAAATGGAGAAATAAAGCTGCAGGCTAAGTCCTATTAAGAATCAAATGCTGTCCTAATACCTGAAGCTAAGGATGGATTCAGCAGTTATGCTTAATACCTATAAGATCTTGGGCAGATAACTTAAATTTCCTGGGACTCTGCTAAAATTTGAAACAAGAGGTTTAACATGTCCTCCCTAAGAGCCTTTATTTCTTTCAATATGTTATCTCAGTGTAACAATGTAGCCCTGAACCGGAAAGTGTTTTGTGTCTCTTATCAGTCTGTGTGTTTGTTGAGATGCATGGTGGTAGAAAATCAGATTATGAAGAACTTTAAATGTAAAACACAAATTTGTAGTCATTCTTAAAAATGTTAGGAAGCCAATACAATTGATTGAGAGCTAGGTATGATGTGACACTTGACTTTTCCAAAAATGACTGAATCCAGTTCAGGAGAGGGTATAATTGAGTGGAGTAAGAATACTCAGCAGGTTAATTGAATAGCCCAGGATAAATTGAAAGGAGGCCTGTACCTAGGTTGTGACAGTAAAGGAGAAGAAAATCACAGGGTGGATAGAGTTGCACAGATGGCAAAAATCTGATAGTCTTTGACAATTGGTTGGATCTGGGCTGATACTTATTAGTTTTGATAATGGGAGGCAGGCAGTGCACAAAAAAAAGTATAAGGAAAGTTAGGGATAGGGGAAGATCTGAAAAGGGAAGGATGAGATCAGTTCCAAAATTTTGAGTATAAGATATCTACTCTATCAATGATCAATGTGTTAAAATTGGCACCTCACAAAAATTTAAAATTAAACTCTAGGAGAACTAAGCTAAATATTACCTTCCCAAATAAGACAGATAAATACTATGTGACAACATAGGACAAGATAAGACAAAAGCTGAATAGATTTTTAGATGGCAAAAGTTAACAACTTTTCCTATTTGATTGGATAAGGGGTGAGAAAGGAGATGATGGACATAACATTCTTATGGTGAGTTTGTGTGATTGGTAGGAGACTGGTAAAAGGAAAGGAAAGTCAGGAATAGGGAAAATTTCAAGAGGGGAATGTAAAGATATCAACTTTAGAGATACTGTGTTTAAGATAACTATAGTGCATCAATGGAAAATTAGTAAGATCAGCATTTACCTCAATTTCTAAAGCAATTCTGGAAAAGTGCAACAATATCACACCTTCTCAACTGAACATACCAAATAGTACAAACAGCAAAGTTCACAACTCCTATCCCAAAATCTTCTCAGGAGTAATGATCAGTAATTACTCTTCCCACTTCTGCTACCATGGAGACTAATACAAATAGGTCCATTATGATATCACCCACCCAAAGACTGTCTCTAGGGAATGCTGCTGCTCATGAATAATTGTTTTATTATGTTTATGTTAAGTTGTGTTTTGTTATATGATCCATATCAAGAGTTATCCAGTATCAAAGGATTTAAAATTTTCTTACCAGGGGGTTTTTGTGTTTTTCTCACTTGTTTTCTGTCACTTTTACAGAAAACTGTTGTGCACTGGGAACAAAAACTAAATAGGTTACTTTCTGTATACTGCATCATATGTGTGATCAAAGTCTTTCAAATAAACTTGGAATATAACTCCTCACAGATTACTTCTGTCCACCTGACTTTTAGATTACAACAGTGTTTCTTAGGAACACGTGGAATTGTTGATATGAGTCAAGGAAAAATATTACCTACAAAATTCAGCATGTCTGAAAGACAAATTTCTGTATCCAAGATAGGGCAGAAGAGAGATCACCATGTCCAACAGCAAAAAATATTGTTTTTTAAGAGCAACAGGGATGAAAAGTATCAGGGTCTCTAATTAGCAACGAGAATCTATTTCTCTTCTGAGGAAATATTTCATGAAATTTTTTTTCATAAGAAGTTACTACAAAAATATATAATCATCTAGCATCCATTATTATAGAAAATCAAGATGTAAATCTACAAAATGGACAATATAAAACAACAAATATTGAAGGGATAATATAAATTATCCTAATCTGTGGTACTCATGTGTATGTCTCTCACAGGGAAATGAACATGAAATCTAGCATTATCTACAAAAAAATAAAATACTGACATCAAAAGAATAATTATTCAGTAAGATTCCATAAGCCTCAGATATGGAATATTTGCTTTTAAGACAGTTTCTGCTTCTCTGGTTGTGATCAAAGTCACTTTCATATCAGGGGGTTCTCTATTTGCCCTCCACTTGGTACAGTGGCTAACACATGGCAGGCATTTAGGACTATTCATTGACTCATCATTATACTCGTGAAATTTTCCTTTTCTTTATCTGTGAATATGCATATAATGCTACATTTTCAAAATGACTAGCTATATAAAATAAAGTGAAATCCCACAAACCATAGTGAACTGCATATTCAGGAGGAGGCTGTTCTATTTTAAGAACAGCTCTTAAAATAAAAGAAAACAGCACTCTGTAAAAGTTGGTTTTTTTGAATCAATTAGAAGGGATCCTAATCCTTCAACTAAGGGAGATAGAGCACTGATGAGTATGAACTTTTTGGTCTCTAATATGTATTAACTGTGTGGCCATAGACAAGACACAATTCTGCTGGGCCATAATTTGATAAAAATAGAACATGAATTGGACTGCATGCTCTCTTAGGACCTTTCTTTCTCTAAATACATCAACCTATGATACTAATAAATCTCAGCCTGGGCAATATATGTTTGGGAGGGAATGTGAGGTGGTGAGCAAACAAATGGGAAATCAGATTATGAAGGGCTTTGGATGCCAAACTGATGACTCAACTTTCTTTCCTACAGGGCTGAAGGAGCTAAATGGCTGGCCTGAGTAGAAGCCTGAACCTGCCATGATCTGACCCATTTAAAGATGATGACTTTGAATCAAAGGCAGGCCAATTAGTCAGATTATTGTAAAAGTCCTGAGTATAGGTGTTTAAAGCCTATTTCATCAGTTTTAAAAATGAAGATAGAGAAAATCACAAGTTGGATAGAATACTTTTTGAGATAGTAAATATCAAGAAACCTAAGCCAGTGATGGATGTGGAAGGAAAGAGGGCTTAGAAAGAGATGCTGAGCATGTCATTTCCATGGTGAACTTGTGTGATTAGGAGGATGATGGTGGTACCTCAGTAATGAAAGGGAAGTGAAGAATAGGGAAGGTTTCAAAAAGAGAATGATAATAGAAATGCTGAGTTTAAGATGCCTATGGTGTATCAATCGGAAATTAGTGAGATCACTACCTACCTCAACTTCCAAAGTTAGTTCTGGAATGTGCAACAAAATCATACCTTCTCAAATGAAGATACAAAATACTATGAATAGCAAAGTCCATACCTCCCACTCTTCTCAGGAGTAATGGTCAGTAACTACTCTGCCCACTTCTGCTATCATGGAGACTAGTCACAACAGGTGCTTTATGATGTCACACAGAATTAGGAGTTTTGTTCAATGAACAATTAATTGTTATATTATGTTATCGGAATTATCCAGCTTCAAAGATCTTAAAATTTTCTTACCATAGACATTTTGTGGACATATAAAATTTTTGTGAAAAGTTTTTTTCTCATTTGTTTTCTGTCACTTCTACTGAAGACTGTTGTGCACTGGGGACAAAAACTGAATAGATTACTTTCTGTACATTGCATTACATTGTGATCAAAATCTTTCAAACAAACTTGGAATAGTAACTTCTCTCAGATTACTTCTGTGGAACCGAAGTTTTAGATTAGAACAGTGTTTCTTAGGAACATGTCGAATTGTTGCTATGAGTAAAGTTGAACCTATAGGGAAAATATTAATCATTTTCTTATGAAACCGGCCTTTTTCTTTTTTAAAAAAAATTTTTTTCTGAGGCAATTGGGGTTAAGTGACTTGGCCAGGGTCACACAGCTAGGAAGTGTTAAGTGTCGGAGGCCAAATCTGGCCTCATATGTTATGTCTGTTTATAATGTTTGAGCTGTAGCTTTCTACCTTCATTCTCAAAGAGGTGAGGGAGAGGAAGGGGGTAGGTTATCTCAAGGATATGTGTCAACTTGAAAAACATCATCTGAAGTAAACTATATAGGAATAAGAGAAAAACCTGTGTCCCTAGTAAAGGATTAATTTAATAGTACCTCTGATCTTTTGGGGAGTGGACCTGGGTTGGAAAAATCCTGAAGCTCAACCCCTCCCAATCTCTGAGAGCATCCCCATGCTCTTAATTGATCCCCAGAGGAAACTCCCACAATAATCCCCACCTGCAATTCATTTAGAGATCTTGGCCTGGGGCATAATTACCACCCTTATTGATCTGAAAATTAGCTCCTTTATTCATCTGGAGATCCCTCCCGAGCCCCAGGCCATAGAAGCTAAATAAAAATCAAAGCTCTCTATCCCAATCTTTACTAATTCCTAATCCAGAACTAGCCCACAGACAGACTTCTCAGTGTAATAAACCCATTTCTGTGAAAGACCTCCCTTGGAGATTGGGACTGTGAATTCTTTTGCAAAACCTATGAAATTGGCCTGGGGACACCCATCGCTGAAAGGGCATCTTCACTCTTCAACATTTGGTGGCCTGAATGGGAATCCCCAAAATTTTATATCCTCCTTGTCTAAGTAAGCTTTCTCTTGCCTCTGTTGTGTCTATTCTATAGCTGGGACAATGCAAACACCCAGGAAGATTTGGGGCTGTTAGGAGCTGTATGCTCAGCAGAATTTCTTGACTAGGGAGGTCTAGACTCAAAGTTCCTGTGTCTTTTAGCAAAAGCACCCTTAACCAGGGGACTTCTGTCACCTGTGTCCCTCTCTAGGGATGCCTAAGAGGTTGGAGCACTATAAAATTCAGAAAATCTAAGACTTTTGGCAAAAATGGAATAATCCACCTCTGTCTCTACTTAAAGATTCTCCCTTAAGCTGTCTCAAAAAAAAAAAAAAAAAAAAAAAAAAAAAAAGACAAATTTGAAAGATCCTAAATCTAAGAAACTTATTTTCTTTTGCAATGCTGTCTAGCCTCAAAATATATTGGGGAACCAGGAAACGGCCCATTAATGACTCAATTAACTATAGCCCTATCCAACAGCTTGATTTGTTTTGCAGAAAGCAAGGCAAATGGACTGAAGTTCTATAGTTTTAAGCCTTCATGGCCTTGTATCAAGATCCTAAATTAAATCAGCACTGCAGGATGCTGCTAAAATTTACTGGAAGGGAATCAAAATTAGATACTAACCTTTTAAATAAGCTCCTCCTTTCTACTCTTCTAGGGACACAGAATCGCTCCTCTGCACCCCCATGCAGTCCTTATCAGTAGACCTGTGAATCCCTTTCAGAACCACCTCCTTATCAAAGATAGGACCTTTTGTCCAACAATATTTCTTCAATTCTGTCCCTTTCACCTACTGAACCAGATCCTGAGACTTTCCCAACCACATTCCTCATTCCCTCTGATACAAGGAGTGGGACCCCTTTTTTTCCTCCTCAGGACCCCGATTCAGCCACTCCTAACCTCTGCCCCCTGAGAGAAGCAGCAGACTCTCAGGGAGAGACACAGGTACAGATAGATGCCTTTTTCAATGTCAAATCTCTACAGATTAAGGATGTTTCCTGGGGAGATGTTAATATTAAACAATCTGCTGCAGATATATAGAGAAAGCTGCAGAAGTCAGCTTTGGGCTCCCAAACTTCCCTGACTCAGCTGTTAGAAACAACTTTTGGAGTCTTTAATAATAGAGACAGAACTGCTGCAGAGGACGAAAACCATAGAGTTAAAGCAAGAAAAAAAGAACGGGTCCAAATTTTAGCTGGCCACATCTGGAAATCACAGGGGTTCATTCATGCTTCACATGTAATGGACAGGGCCATTGGGTCCAAAACTGTTCTTAGAGGAGCACCCCTTCCTCGTCCTTGTGAAACCAGGAAGGGCACTAGAAGAGAGATTGCCCACAGGGAACAAGCCTTCCCCCACCCATGCCCTGCTCTCCAGCAAGATTTTGGGGCTTAATCAAATCAAGCCCCCCCTCACTCCACAATGACAGCTGAACCCTGGGTGTCTTTGGATGTGGCAGGTAAGACTACTGAATTTTTTTTTCTTTAGAAACACAGGCTTTTCTTGCTTGCTTGCTCTGGCACTCTGGTCTTACTTCCCCTCCCCCCATAGGATAATGGGGATTGAAGGGAAATTTAAGGATTATTTTGAGAACTTCCCTCTGCCTTGCCAGTTTGGTGACCTGTTGTTTAAACACTCCTTCCTTATTATTCCCTCCTCTACTGCTCCCTTGTTGGGGCATAATTTAATGGTGAAATTAGGGACCCAATTTTCTCTTCTCAAACCTCTAGGTGACCTTTTTGTACTTCTTTCAAAGCCCTCCCATATTCCCTCTGAAATCTGGGACCTCTGGGACCAAGGAATCGCTGGATGAGCTATTCACACCATCCCAGCCTTAGTCAGGCTGCAGGATCCCAATATATTCCTAAATACCAATACCCAATAATAAAGGCAGAGGCTAGGGAGGGATTGCAACCCCTGATTGAGAAATTTCTTAAGCACAAACTTTTAGCACCAGCTAAAGATTTAAGTGATTTGGAGCTACTTAAAAGCAATTTCATCTAGTATATGGATGATATTTTGATCTGCAGCCTCACCTAAGAGGCTTCCCTAGATGAAGCTGTAAAAAGTCTTCAATTTTCTCACCTCTAAGGGCTATAGGTTCTCCTTATCCAAAGCTCACATTGCCTGCCAGTCTGTCAAATATTTGGGCCATAATCCAAACCCCATTCAAGACCCTGACAACCTTCCCTTTGAATGGATTCCTAACCAGGCCAAGGCTTTTAAGACCCTGAAAGCCAAACTGATTTCTGCCCCTGCCCTGGCTCTATCTAATTTAGAAAAGCCTTTCACTCTGGATGTAGATGAAAGGTGGGGCCAGACCCTGGGGATCTTAACTCAGGCCCTTGGACCTGTTGCCTACTTCTTAAAGAAATTGGTCTCAGTTTCCCTAGGATGACCCCCTGTTGCCTTAGAGCAGTTGGCTGCTACAGCCCTTTTAATTAAAGAAGCCTCAAAACTCACCCTAGGACAGTCATTGGAGGTTTTTACCCCCTACCAGGTTCAAAGCATTTTTGAAGCCAATGGGCATCAGTGGCTTACTAGTGGGAGGTTTGCTAGATATTAAGCTCTCGTGCTAGGCACCCCCAATCTGACTCTCTGGGTGTATCACACACCTAAATCCAGCTCCCAGACAACACTCAGTCAGGAGACATAATTTATAATTGTGAGGAAACTTTAGATTCTGTCTACTCTAGTCCACCTGACTTGAAGGATATTCCTCTTGAAAACCCAGATGGTGAATAATTTATAGATGGGTCGAGCTTTCTTGAAAATAGGGAAGAAGAGGCTGGTTATTCTGTGGTGATGCTCAATGGCACCTGGAAGCTAAGCCACTGCCTTCTGAGACTTCTGCTCAGAAAGCTGAACTCATTGCCCTAACCGGAGCTTGAATTCTATGACTTAAACTGTCTTAGAAATTTTATTACAGACTAACAGATTGTTATTTGACAGCATATTGTTTATGGCACTCCCAAGATTGGGTAAGATTATTGCTACATCCTCCCTAGAACCTCCAATGGTTGCCACAGAATGAGTTTGGAGGCTTCCTCAATTAGGAGGGTTATGGCAGCCACTGCCCTACGGCAGGATGACCACCCACATGACACTGAATTAAGTTTCTTTGAGAAGTAAACAACAACCTGGCCCAGATCCAGTCCCAGGGACTGAGTCTAGACCCTTAGGGCCTGGCCCCAATGTTCATCAATATACAGAATAAAAGAATTTTCTAAATTAGGCAGGGCTAATGCTGGGGTAAAGGTCAGTTTAGCTTTCAGGGTCTTAAAAGCTATGGCTTGTTCAGGGCCCCAGTCAAGAGCGAATGGGATCAGGTGGAAGATTTTTCAAAAAGTCTCTGAGATGGAGTGGGTCAGACCGTAGGCCCAAGTTTCAGGAAGTCACATGATTCCTATTCTCAGAGGGCTGTGGGACAGAAAGAGTTAGACCCTAGGCTTGACATGACCCACAGGAAGTGGACAGCGTTGCTGACCATTGGTCAATGGTTACATCCTTCTCAGTCCATCCAATGAACCCAGTCTTTTGCCATTTAATTCAATCACTGTTTCCAGCTCAGGACCATACACACCATACTGGGTTGGTCAGTTGGTATGTTTGTGCCTCTCCTTTCATTTCTTTACAGCCTCTAAAAGGCACCCCTGAAAGTGGGCAGAATTTTCCTCAGATCCTTGGGTAACTTTCTGAAATTTTTCATAATTAATCTGTTCCTTAATTCCCTTCTTCATGCCTTCAATGAGGCAGATTTGAAAATTTTCCTTCTCTTTGTCTCTGGTTTCCTCCTGGTAATCCCATTCAAAGTCTGCAACTGGGACAATAATAGCCCTTGGTGAGTATTTACCAGAGGAGGAAGAGGACTCATCTAAATTATCCCTAAACTTCTGGACTAAATCCCAGATTCTCTTTTTCTTCTCTATGGTGCAGCAAGAAGTGATAATTATATTAACATTTCCCCAGGTAAGATTAAATTGGAAGATCTTAAACGCCCTCAATAAATTTAGTGAGGTCCTCAGAATAATGGCCACATTTTTCCTTAATCTGGGAAAGATTTGACAATGAAAAAGTTACCTGCTCCTTGAGTGTTCCACCAGGAGAGTCTGCTACTTCTCTCAATGAGCAGAGTGTAGGAGGAATGGCTGGATCAGGATCCCGAGTGAGAGAAAAAGGGGTCTTTCTCCTTATATGGGAGGGACTGAGGAGTGGAGGTAGGAGTTTTCAGAATATGGGTCAAGAGGTAAGGATCCAGGAGGGGACTGAGTTGAAAAAACATTGCTGGACATAAGGTGTGTATCTTGCTTGTTAAAGGGGTGGTCCTGGAAGGGATTCTTAGACCTTCTGATAAGGACCACATGAGAAGACAGAGAATGCTTAGGGATAGAGGTGGATTGTCCCATCTTTGCCAAGAGCCTTAGACTTCCTGGTCCTATAGAGTCTTGTCTCCTTTGGCATCTCTGGGAGGATGAAAAGGTGGCAGCATAGTTCCCTCCTGACTAAGGAGCTGACTAGCAGTTAGGAAGATTTGTTGGGTTGTCAGGAGCTCCATGCTCAACAAACTTTCCTTGAGTGGGAATGTCTGCACTTGGAATTTCTTGCAAGCCTTCCTAGGTACTTGGGGTATACTAGCTATAGGAAAAGGGGCTTACCTTAAGGAGGACATAAAATTTGGGGCTTCCCATACAGGGCCACCAAATGCTGAAGAAGAAGACACTCAACAATATTAAAGTCCCCAGGTCGGTGCCACAGAAATGGCAAAAGAATTCATAGACTCAGCTTGTCTCCAACTTAAGGGGCAAAGATTTAATATGCTGCTGACAGCAGGCTATGTTCCAAGGGAATTTAGCAAAAAACTAGGAGCAAGATGGTAATTTTATAGGAAAAAACAAATCAGATTCTTAAGGTCATTGATATACTTATTTTATGTCTTAGAGGCAAAATTGAGGAGTAGTTTTAGAGGTGGAGTTGAAGAGTATTGAATTCTAGGGCTTAGAGGTGGAGTGCACTCCATCATTTAATTCATCCAACTATTGGAATTCTCAGAAACATTGTTATTATGACCAACAGATTGTTATCTGACAGCCAGCATTTTTTGTGGCACTCCCAAGGCTGGGTAGCCTTAGGTTACTGCTACATCCTGCTTAGGAGCTATGTCACATCACTGTTGAAGAAGGAACCATGAAACTCTCTAAAACTCCGTGAAGGAGAGATTCTCGTTGGACCCTGCAACTGTGGGACCCTGCCCGAGGGAAACAAAATAAACAGCTTCATTCTGTTATCTAGGTGGGGTTGGTTCATCCTAAACTAGAGAATTCCAACCCTATTCAATTGTGCCACCAGAAGGGAGGTTCCCAAAACCTCCTCATATTTTGGTTGCTGGAACCCCAAAACCTAAACCTTATCACTATGACTACCTTTGATCATTTAGAGGAAGAGAAAACTCAAGTAGAGTATTGATTATGCTTTAGAGAATTAGAGTAGCTAACATTTCTTCTTTCCTTCAGGTATCAACATTATTATGTGAAGGATGTGAATTTCTTTGTGGAGTATTGAGTTACTCATACTCACATGTAGTCACACTGAAAAATATGTCAGGTTTGAGGCACTTTGTTGGGTAGCATCCATTCCAGACCATAGTTCTTGAGACTCTACAATTTTTTTTTAAACTAGAATCATCATAAGACACAGTTGTTCAACCAAAAGAAATTTTATTATTCAACATAACATTATAAATGACAAGAAAGATCTCCCCAACCACATAGGATTATTTTGAGTTGTTCAGTCATGTTCAACTCTATGGGACCCCTTTTATTTGTCTACAGAACAAATGGCATTTTCTTCACAAATATATTGGCACAATTTGCCATTTCCTTCTCCAATGTGTCCCCATTTTACAAATTAGGAACTGAGGCAAATAGCAGTTAAGTGACTCCCACAGGATCACACTGCTTATAAATGACTGGGGCTTAGATTTGAACTCAGATCTTCCTGACTCCAGGACTGGTACTCTATCCATTGTATCACCTTAGCTTACTCTACAAGTTACTGCACCAATAATAGGGGAAGAGGATATATCCAAGAAAATCAATCATTTATGTTATTTTAATTATGTTTTTAAATCATCTCAAATCTGTCTTCTCAGTCTTCTACCCCAACCCCTCCCACTGGGAACCAAAAAATAAAATAAAATCTGTTATAACCATGTATAGCCAATTTAAAAAAAATTGTTCTGTTGGTTCTGCCTACATTGTTTTACATTAGTTATATGAATATTCTATTGTTTCTCTAAGCTACTCATATTTGTCATTTTCATGAAAACATCCATTTCATTCAGATACATATTTTTGTTCAACCACTGTACAATGGATGAGTATTCACTGGAATTTTGGGGCTTTTTAAAGTCATTATTATTATAAAATGCATCAGTCAATAGTTTAGCATACATAGGACCTTTTTTTTTTTCCTATCATGGAATCACAGATTTAGAGCTTGAAAAGAACTCCAAGACTTTTTATTCCACTTCCCTCATATTATAGACTGGAAGACTAAGTAAGCATTAGAACCCAGGCTCTAAAGGTAGGGTTTTTTATAAGGTCCTAAGATGAACTCCTTAGGACATATGCGATTTGTAAACGAGTCAAAGTGTAAGAAAAGTTTAATCACTTTCTTGTACAATAATTGGGCTTGTTTTAAGCCCAGTTGGAGCAATTCAATATCACCAACAGCTTATTTGTGGGTTTGTTGGGTGCTTATCTTCCAACACTATTTCTTTACTTTTATCATCTTTATACTTTTTATGACTGTGAGAAGAAATCTCAGATTAAATATATATATATGTATATGTATATATATATATATATAATTAACACAGATTTTATATACATATGTGCATGTCTGTGTGCTATATATATCTTATATATGAAAATATAACAAATAATATTATATATAAAATTATAATATATTTATATATTTTATTAATAATTTGAAGCTTTTGTTTAAAAATTGAAAACCTTTCACAACTAAGATGTGAGATGTTGTTAGGTAGCAAGTTCCTTGATACTGAAAGTATTCGAGTAGAGTCTGTTTGTCCTCTGAAAAGGAATATGGTTGGAAAAAATTATTGTATGGAGTGGAAAATAAGAATAAATATCTAGTTCTGTTCTAACTTTTGAAATTAAAATTCTATGAAATGACATCAAGAATTCATTCTTTATGTTAAATTCTGCTCTCTGTATAAATGTTACCATTTATATAGTATAATTCTTCTTCTTCCCTCTAAGGTTTTTTTTCCCCCCCCTGAATTAGACAGTCACTCCCAAAATTCTAGGAATATGTGGCCTGAGAATCACAGGTTACACAGTAAGGAAGTTATCTCCTCTAGCTTTGGAGGTCTATAAGCCCTCTGGGAATTTGAAGAGCCATTCTTTAGTTTTATGAATGATTCTTTAACTGTCCCCAGCCTACCCCAACCCAAACCTGTTCTCAGCCCCTAAATAACATTTGGAGCTACATCAGCTACCTCACTCATCATTTCACATCTAGACTACAGCCCTAGCTTTCTGGTTGGTCTTCCTATCTCAAATCTTTGCTATTTTCAAGTCATTCTCCTCTCCCCGATGATCTTCCTGAAGTTGTATATTATATACACACTTTATTTTCGTATTCATGTGTGTATATGTGTATAAACAGATCACATATGTATACATGCATATACATATACACACAGGTATGCAAACTTATCTCCCCAATTAAAACATAAGTTCCTTGTCAGTAGGGATTTTTTTCATTCTTTGTACTTGTATCCCTGGCATCTAGCATAGGTACATAAATACCCTTAATGAATACCTATTGATTGATACCAAAAAGGTACCATTCTACATAGAGTCTAGAAATAGGGGTGTATGAAACATAGTAGATTTGTGCCCAGCAGTGGTTGGGGAGAGGCTGCTCCTCTAGGGACTGCTGAGTATTGTTCATGTAGATGAAAATATTCTTGGAGGAGAGGACAATTCATTTATGGATTAATAGAATTAGCTTTTAGGAAAATTCAAGTTTTTTGCTTCAGAGTTTTGCTTCCTAAGAAATCTCTGAACTTGGTCTCCTGAGTTGAATTCTTAGCCCAAAGGAATTGATTTTCTATACCATTACCTAATGTCCTACCAGAAAAAATCTGCTATTATGGATTTAAAAACTTCTTTTCTATTTGCTAGGTCATTTTATTCTTAGTATGGATTACATGAATTGATTCTCCTCAGTCAATTTCTCAGCAAAATGAAGAAAAAGTATGGAGTCACTGAACATTAATATAAGGAGAATATGTCCTGACCTTGGTATGCTTCTAGAACAGTACAACAGTCACTAGGATCATTCACAGAATGAAAAAGGAACTTCTCTCTTTCTCTTTGTGTTCACCATTTAAACCCAGATAATTTGAGCTTTGTGCTTTTCTAATCTATAAACAAAGCCAAAAGAGACTTTAAGAAAGGAGCTGCTAGACCAACCTACCTGTGCAGATAGTGGTTGTAGGAAGTTAAGATGTTGGAGGCCTGACTGACAGAGTTGGGGAGAAATTTCTGAAGATGTCCGTTTTGTGGATTTTGAGATGGGCCACATTTCATTTTTCATTGCCATTCTCTTTTTAGCTAACTCTTTTAGGGTACTAAACTCCTCTCTGGATTTAGCCTGCCAATTAAGGGCATACTCCAATCTTATGGGGTGTTCCATTTCTCCTAGTTAATTTTGAGTTCCATTAGAGAAGTTATCTTTTCCATTGTTAATTACTATATACTCTCTCAACTCCATTTCATATTTACCATTCCTGGTGTTTATTGTATCTCTTCATTTTGTGTGTAACCGCTTCTTCTAAATAAAGCTATCTTTTATCAAAAATGAATTTTTTGTGAATTCTTCAGATGATTGAACCAGACTTGAAACCTACATCAACATCACTGAACCTCAATCTCATCATCTGATACCTAAACCCCAAATTCATCATTTGGTGCAATCACATCACTTTTACTCTATGAAATATAATATTCCAAGAAGGACCATAGGGTCCCTCAGCAGAGTAGTTGTTAGGTCTTGTGCAATCCATACTATAATTCCATGGTATTTAACTTGTTTTTTTCTTGTTGTTTGCAAATATTTTATACTTAACCTGGGAACTTTGAAACTTGGCTATGATATTCCTGTATGTTTTTCTTCTGGGATTTTTTTTAGGTCATGCCTTCTTGTTCTAACTTCGGAGTAGTTTTTCTTCATAATTTCATGTAATATTGTATCAAGATCCTTTCTTAATCATAATTTTCGGCTACTCTGACCATTCTTATATGATTTCTTTTTGATCTGCTCTCCAGATTAGTTTTTCTTTTTTAAAAACAACATTGGGAAATAATTATTTATTCTATTTACATGGGAAATATTTAACAAAAATGAAAATACAATAGAATATAGAAAAATTAATACATAGTTTTCTTTTGTAATGTTTTTTTCTCAAGAGATGTTTCACATTCTCTTCGATTTTTTCATTCTTTTTATTTTATTTTATTATTTCTTGATATCTTAGAAAGTCTTTAGCTTTCTCTGACTCAAAATTTGGGCATTACAAACAATCTCACTGAGCCAATTGGGTTCTGACCATTCTCCAAAGTAGACATTCCCATGGGCTTCCTGTGAGAAATAACTCCATTGGATTCAGGAGGGGTGAAGTTAAAAGTCCAACTGCAGCAACAGGTGGCCTATAGAATAGGGAGACTTGCAAATGCAATCTTTTACTCCATATCTGGAAATGCAAGTCCCTCCCTATTTTCCCTCATTGGCTGGGTACTACAGAAGTTATAGCCCGTCCAGAGCTCCTATTCCCTGTATGTGAGTATGAATCCCTACCTCTAATTACATCTTCCCTTTGGTGTTCACTTTATTTGGACATAGTCCAGTCCTTCCCCAGACTCCTTACTGGCTGAGTATTACAAAGGTTACAGCCTATCTGGAGTATCTACTTCTCCCATGTGAGTCTCAATCCCAATTATATCATGACATCTTTCTCCCATGTGCATGTACATCCTTAATTACATCTTCCTTTCCACTTGTCAGTGAATCTCCACTTATAATTGCATTTTACAACATGTTTCTTATTCTAAGTTTCTCATCTCTGATTACATTTTCTCTTCATTAGTTTTGTTTCCTCCTTAGCCCAACCTCCATTTCTTAGGGTTCAGTTTCATTTTTCTCATTCACAACTCTGTGGAAACTAAACCCTCATCCAATTCCCACATTCCACAGCAGTTCCACACCCTAGCTGCTTACAGGCTACCGAAGCATCTTCATTATCACACACCACTCCTCCACTCTGGTGCAGCACTTTTATCTCCATATTTGTGCCCTAGTTCTTAAGATTTTGTTTTGCTTTCTGTTGTTTTTCTATGAAAAAAGTATCAGCCATTGTGCTGGAAAGCAGTAGAGGGAAAGAAGTTGAAATAAAATTCCAAGAAAAGCAAAGATTTTATATTCACCAGAATAGCTTTTATGCATGGTGGTTAGAGCTCTAGACAAGGTATTTATTGATTCATGTTTTAAAACTTGAGGGAGAGAGAAAAATGTGGAATTAGATTCAATCCCAGATAAACTAAATTACCCATTTGAGAGATAGGAGGAATTAGTGATGGCATTGTTGAGAGGTGAGACACCCTAACAGTGTTTGAGGGTCCCCAGGCCAGCATCACAGGATTTGCAAAAGAATTTGCAGTCCCAATCTCCAAGTGATGTTTTGGAAAAAATGAGTTTATTGACACTGAGCAGTCTCAGTGGGCCCCTGATTAGAAGGTAGCAAAGATTGGGATACAGGGTTCAATTTTATTTAGCTTTCTAAGTCCTGGAGCTAGGGAGGGATCTCTGGATGAATTGAGGGATTAATTTCCAGGTCAATAATGGTGAAAAGGGAAAGGAGGGGTTGTCAGGAGATTCAGGGTTTTCTAACCCAGGCCCACTCCCCATAAAGATCAAGGGCCCACAGAGTCCTATTCCATCAACATGTTAGATGCCACTTGGGACAGCTAAATGACACAGTGTCAGGCCTTGGAGTCAAGAAACTCGAGTTCACATAAGACCTCTGACACTTATTAGTTGTATGAGCCTGGACAAGTCACTTTATCTTATTAGCCTTAGTTTACTCACCTGTAATATAGACTGGAGAAGGAAATGGCAAATCATTCTGGTATCTTTACCCCCCAAAAAATCCAAATGGGATTATGAAGCACTGGACATGACAGAAATGACTGAAAAATAACAGTGAGCTACCAACTCAGGTCTTTACCCTTCCCACATTCCTCCCTGATGTGTTTGAAAAAGAAGGTTCCCCCAGGGGCAGAGGCATCTCTGCATAGAGATAAAGTCAAAATTAATAGGGAGGAAGTAGGGAAGAGGAAGAAACAGGGAAAATGGTGGTTTTGCCCCTTGTGAGGATGGGGGCCAGATAAAAAGATTCACAAGGCCTCTCCTCATCAGCACAATAACAATTACTCTTAAGAACTACTAGACATACATAATGCATATACCATGATACTTCACATAAGAAGAAAGTACCTCATCAGACCTACATGGATGGTTATAGGTGAGAAACTTACCACACATTATAATGTGCATTCTTCTGTATCATTGACAGGGCAGCATATGCACCTATGAGCATATAATGGGTGCTTTAGATGTGCTTATTGAAAGAATAACATTTATGAGTGGATCATATCTCACAAAGCTTTTGAATAAAGTACAATATGGAAATAGGAGGGAAGGGATAGGGGCTATGGGATAAGTTACCTTTGTAGAAATATTTTCAATCTAGATTATGATCACTATATTAAAAAAATTTAAGAAAAAAGCAACTATTTATTTTATTAATAATGCTAGCATATTATCAACAAAAGGGGTAATGATACTTTCAAGTGCCGAAAACACTCAACACTTATATGCCCTTGGAAGGAGGGGTGTTCCTGAGAGTGGCATTTAACTCTGATTGATTAACAAGTAGTGAAAGAAAATGAATTTTATAATGTGTAGTAGATCTATTTTTATGAGGGGATGAAGGATATGACTTTGATTACATCATTTACTTGCAAATCACCCTGAACCTTGGGCAATTTAATAAAAAAAAATGTATTCTTATCAAAACTAAGCAGAACACAATTAGTAGGAATTCAACCAAATGAGATGGTGTAGGTGGGATAAATTTTTAGCAGAGGTCAATAAAGTTTTTCAAAGACTGAGCTTCAAACAAGGAAATAAGACAGGAAGAAAACCTGGATCTCCCCTAGAGTTGGTTATTAATAATCATTTCTCTCACCAGCTAGGACAGAGTATAATGTTGAAGCAAAGACCTGAGTTATGATGCAAATTGGATGGATTGATCTTTGAATCAAGAAGCTTTTATGGAAGATAGCAGAAGGGATTGAAAAGACCTAGGATCCTGAATTCAAAGTCTTCTATCCAGCTGAGAGAGAACATAAGATCTCTATGTCTGGAGGAGGAAGAAAGAAAACTAGTTAATAACACTGGCATATTATTATATTTCTGGAGAGACTAAGAGACCTCCCAAATGTGAGAAAAACTTTATGTTACCTTCTTTGAAGTCTTCATATTTGAATAGTGAAGAACCTGATTGACAAGACATTATTAACGTAAAACAAGCTATGTCCTAAAAATCCAGCATGTCATGGGCATTATTTTTCCAATAAATGGGAGCTGTTCTTCACTGAGGGTAGGGGGGAAAATGTGAAAAATTAAAAGTTTATTAGTGAGTGAGCAGCCTGCGCTGGCCAGAGAGAAAGGTGGCTCTGCTTATGAGAATCAGTACAATGAATGTGAATGGGCAAATCTAAAAATATGAAAGTGTTTCATTCACAGCTTCATGTTATTATCTTTTATGGTATTTAAACCTTTTTTGCTCCAATTCTGTTTTCAACAAGAAAGCTCTGAATTTAAAAGAAAATGGTATAATGGTGTTAATCAGTTCTATTGAGTTGGCTATCCACTTACAGAAATAAAATCATTGTATATTTGGACCCGAAATGATGAGGGCCCTATCCTGAACTTACAGGCACTATAATCAGTGGAACTCAGACCGACAAAAGAACATCAGAATCTTTTCTGATAAGGCATCATTTCTCAAACACCAAGGGAACTTAGTCAAATTTATTAAAAAAAAAAAGAAAGAAAAAAATAAGAGCCATGCCCCAATTGATAAATGATCAAAAGATATGAATTTTTCCCAAAGAGCTATAAAATTATGCTTATTCTTTAACCTAACTATACTACTATTAAGCATGAATCCAAAAGAGATTTTTATTTTAAGGAAAAGGACCTATATATACAAAAATATTAATAACAGATCTCTTCTTATGGCAAAAAATTGGAAACTGAGGGGATGTCCATCAAGTGGGGAATGGCTGAATAAATTGTGGTATGTGATTATGAGGGAATTTTATTGTTCTATGCAAAATAATGAGCAGGATGGTTTCATAAAGACTAGAAAGTCCTCCATGAACTCATGCAAAGTGAAATGTATTATGTACCAAGTGAAAGTAATGATGTGGGATGATCAGCTGTGAATGGCTTTGCTTTTCTTAGCAATACAATGATTCACAACTACTCTGAAGGACTTATGACTAAAAATCTTATCCATACTCAGAAAAAGAACTGATTGTGACTAATACAGATTGAAAAATATTCTCCCTCTCCTTCTCCTTCTTCCTTTCTCTCTCTCTCTCTCTCTCTCTCTCTCTCTCTCTCTCTCTCTTTCTCTTTCTCTCTGTATATATGTGTGTGTGTGTGTGTCTGTCTGTCTGTCTGTCTCTATCTGTATGTATGTCTATCTCTATTTCTATCTCTTTTTCCCTTTGGGAGAGGGACCTATGTTTTCTTTTACAACATGACTTTCATGGAAATGTTTTGCATAACTTTACATGTTCTTTCTTAATGGAGACTGAGAATGGGAATGAGGGAAAGAATCTGGAACTCAATGTTTTTTAAATGAATGTAAAACGTATTGTTTTGAATGTAACTGGGGAAAAATAAAAATATTTTTAAAAACCCATCAGAACAAAAAAAAACCCTCAGAGCTCTGGGCATTTTCCCTCTGGAGATGAAGCTCAGTGTTCAGAATTGTACTGTAGACCTACCTGCCCATGTAGAAAATGGGAAATGGAAACAAAAATATTGGAGTGAGGAGCCACAACAGGTAGCTATAGGCAAAGATGTCTGAAGATGCCAAGGCCATAGATTCTGATACTAACCAGAGGTCTCATCCAGAGTATCTAAGCCTGAAGGATGGCAAATAGATATACCTACCTGGATTGCTCAGAAGATCTTCCTTGTTCCCTGTCAGGTGGTAATCAATCTCTTGGTTTCATAAAGAGAATCCTCATATCTGAACAAAACTGAGACAAATGGCCATGGATCAGAAACTCTGCACCAAAGCCCATCACCTGATATATATTTGTCTCAGATATTTTCCTTAATCTACTTTCTGTTCACACTCAGGTCACTGCTTAGCACTATACAGTATGACCTTGGTTAGAATCCCATACCTTGTATAGACTCTGTGCTCACAGCTTAACTTCTCCTGGATTAATGACAATTGGAGCCATTTGGGGTTTGAAAACCAGATCATATCCAATCCTGAAGTTACCTTATTTGGTCTTGTCCAAAAACCTTATCCCTGTTGTTTCCTCCCTTCACTCATACATACCCTGTCCCGTGTAATTTAGGGATCCACAGGTTGCCCACCTTGTTGCAGAATTCTCCCTCTGTGAATCTGAATCCCTAGGAGGATGAGGACCAGAAAAAGAGTAGCTCCTAAAATGAGGCAGAGGATCCCAAGCAGAGAGAACATGCTACAGTTCAAATTAGGAAGCAACTGTCTCAGTGATTGGTCCTTTGGAGAAAAAGAATCTTAAGACTGGATTATGGAAGGAGTTGTTAAATTCTTCCCAGGACAGCTCCCTGAGGTTAGTATGGAGAGAGGAAGGAAATCTGAGGCTAGCCCTCAAGCCGAAGACCTTCCAACTGAGGAAAGTGAGGTAACCCCCACCCCCTTGCTCTCAACTGCGCAGTAGAGGAGACTGCGATAGGACTGGATACCCATGAAAGGGCTATCCTTCCTTATGGGGACTGAGTTCCAGATCTCCAAATTGGATAGTGACAAGAGGGTGATATATTCTTAAAGAACATTCTGTAGATGCCCTCCCAAAACACTAATTCAAGCCCCAGCTTACAAGCTTCTCAGCAGCTTTTCAGAATTCTGTTAACAGCAGATCTTCTTGGAGATGAATCACACAGTCAACTTGTACCTGGGAAGTTTTTTGCCTTCAAATGAACCCAGAGTTGATGTCATGGGAGTGAGGGAGTGGCAGTGCATTGTACCTTTTTTGGTAGATAATAATACTATCTTTTCAACTGGAAGAAAATAGAACAACAACAACAAAAAAAAGCTGAGGTGTCAGTAGAGATCAGTTTGGGCATGGCTTCTGGATCCTGCTCCAAGTCCTCTATTATGTGAGCACCCTCCCATAATGCTCCCTCCAAATAGCCTAGGAAGGATCCTAGGTCTCCTTGATTCCCTTCATACAGCTCAAACTTGAGAAGAGGAGACTTAGAGACCATATGAATTGGAGTCAGAGGTCTTGCACAGAAGTCAAATCCCAAATCAAAATGCCCAAATTGTGGAAGAGCCATATATTCCCTAAGAAAGTTCTATAGTTCACCCACCCCACCCCAAATTTCTCAGCAGATTCTCTGACACTTATAGGATTAATTTTCTAAGACATGAAAGATTTTCATAGGGAGTGGATATTCCATATAACCTTCCTTTAGTCCCCTTCCTTTAGTTTAAGATAGACATCTTAAATTCAATGTGCCCAAAATAGAACTCATTATCTCCTGCTCTTTCTCACCCTCAAACACCTTTCCCTCTTCCAAACTTCCCTATTATTGTGGAAGATAGTCCCACTCTCCCAGTCCCAAACTCACCATTTTGGCTTTATCTTTAAATACTCACTCTCTCTCTCACTCTCCCCACAGATCCAATTAGTGGAAAATCTTGTCATTTCCATCTCCTTTGTTCCCTTCTCTCCACTAACACAGCCCCACCATCAACCCAGCACTAGAGTAGCAGAGAAGTTATAAAAAGGCCAAAGGTAGAGTGTACTCCAAAAAAACCATCAGAATCTAACAGGATCTGGCTGCATCCATATGGCACAGGAAGTGAGTGACTCAGCACAGACCCCAGCACAGCTGTGCAGCCCCATTCTGCAGTACAGAGCTTTTGCCTGGGGCAGCCACACTTCTGCAAGGCAGGAGGCAGCCTCTAATCTGCACAGGGGTTTGGGGGAGTGGGGGAGGTGAGGGAGGAGTGTTGCTCTGCCCAGGGCAGCTGCAGATCTGCAAAGCAAGAGGGTTCTGCCTGGGGCAACAGAACTTCTGCAATGCTTCTGTGCTTCCCAGGGCAGAAATACTTTTGGTGTGGGGCTCTTCCCAGGGCAGCATCAGGTTTACTCATACAGATTTATAATAGGCAATCTGGTGATGGTTGCCCAGATTCTGACTCCAAGCAGCAGAATCCAGGAATATTCTAGACAGCAGCTGTTACAGCTGACCATCCTATGCTCATTATCCTACCATTAGAAGGATTGGTAGACACAGGTGCAGATTGTACAGTCGTTAAGAGGTACCAACTGGTCCAGTCACTGGCCAAAGATTAAGGCAGACACCAAATGTCTGGCATAGGAGGATCAATAACAGCTGAAGCCAGTGCTATCCCTTTGAGATAGGCTTTTGAAGGTGAAACAGTAATTTTTACTCCTTTTATAGTTGAAAAATCCCCATCAATCTGTGGAAAAGAGACATTTTACAATAATTAGGATTACAAATGAGTACTTTGTTTTTTTAGGCAGGGCTGCTTTTGAAGGCCTGCCAACACTTTCACCTGTTCCTATCCAATGGAAAACTGATACACCAGTGTGGATAGAACAGTGGCCCTTAAGTAACGATAAAATTCAGGCCTTAATAGATATAGTACAGGAGCAACTTGACCAAGGACACTTACAACCATCTCTAAGTCCTTGGAATTCCCAGTATTTGTGTAAGAAAGAAATCTGGAAAATGGAGGATGTTGACTGATTTAAGAAAAGTAAATGATCAGATGGAAACTATAGGAACTCTTCAGCCTGGACTTCCATCTCCTACTCAACTGCCTCGAGAATGGCCTCTTTGGGTTATAGACATTAAGGATTGTTTCTATTCTATCCCTTTAGATAAGGAGGATATGAAAAGATTTGCCTTTTCAGTGCCCAGCATTAACTTAGCTGAGCCTTATAAAAGATATAAAAGATATTTGCCACAGGGAATGAAAAACAGCCTTACTATGTGTCAAATGTATGTTGCTGCTGCTCTTGCTCCAGTAAGAAAAGCATTCCCAAAAGTAATGGTATTACATTACATGGATGATATATTGGGATATGCACTTGAGGAACAAATGTTAGAAGCATGTCTACAAAAGACCATAGAAACACTAAGGAACTACAAATTGCACATAGCTCCAGAAAAAATTCAAAGACATACTCCTTTTCAATATTTAGGATATGAAGTATACCCTAAGGTGCTTTTACAGGACAAAAACTTTCCTTAAGAACAGAGAAGCTAAACACCTTAAATGACTTTCAGAAATTGATAGCAGATATCCAATGGATGTGACCAGTGTAAGGCTTGACTACCTATCAACTGCAACCATTATATGACATTTTAAGGTGAGACAGTGCTTTAAATTCACCACACCCAGCTTAAAAGTAAAAGAAGCTCAAGAGGCTTTGAGAAGTTGAACTGGCTTTATCCAATGTGGTTGAAAGAATCACTCAAAAATCCTTGGAAATATCAGTTTTTGCTACACAAAGAGGCACCCACAGCAGGCCTTAATCAAGGAGACAGTGTGATAGAGTGGGTGACCCTCCCAGCAAACCAGAACAAAGCCTCTCTGGGGCACCAGATGGAGTCTAGGAGTGCTTGGATGCACTCCTTGTTCCTGACCTCCTTACCTTCGGCAGTGAGCAGGCCACGCTGCTGGTAAATGTAGCTGTTACATGAGTAAAGGCATACCAGCTGTCAATATAAATGTTTACTCTCTTATCTCTGCCAGCTGCAAGGCCTTGGTTGAAGCCATGAGCTCAGCTCGCTGTGCTGGGTGCCAGGCGGAAGGGTCTCTGTTCAGGGGGGGCAGACACAGAGACCACTGTTGCGCCAGCCTGGCGCTGCCCATCAGTGACCATGCTACTCCCACCTGTGAGCAGAGTTAAGTCCGACTGCAGGAGGGGCGTCTCGCAGGCCCGGGCGAATGGATGGTATCTAGAATGGAAGAACAGTCATGGAAGGGAGTTTCAGGCTAAGAGGGTGGCAGGATTTAGGGAACTTGGAGGAGGAACCTAATTCTGGTTTCATTGAGCAACAGAACTTGATAGTGGGTGAGGTGGGAATTAGAAATCCAGCGCTGCGGGGGAGAAGGTAGGGGTTGGTCTAAACGGTGCTCAGCCACCACCTCCAGGGGCTGTCCGAAAGTGAGTTTGAAGGCCTCTTTTACTAAAAGAGCAGTGGCTGCCAGAGACCAAAGATACGGAGGCCAACCAGCGGGAACAGGGTCTATTTGCTTGGACAGATAGGCTACAGGGCAAGACGGTGGGCCAGGTTTCTGGATCAGAATTCCTTTGGCAATCCCCACCTTTTCAGCAATATAAAGACAAAAGGGTTTAGAGAAGTCAAGGAAGGTGAATGCGGGGGAGGAGGTGAGTGCTGACCAGAGTGTATGGAATGCAGCGTCCTGTTGGGGCCCCTCACAAGGGATTCCCAAGGGTCAGTGAGGGATGCATACAAGGGTTTGGCAGTTTTGGCAAAGCCAAGAATCCAGAGCCTGCAATACCCACAGGCCCCAGAAATTCCCTCAACCGATGTTTGGGAGCAGGGGTACAGGTATTTAGGATGCCAGAAATATGGGAAGGGGACAAAAAGCAGATCCCTTCTGTGAGAATAAAGCCTGGGTATGTGATTTCTTGGGAACAGAATTGTGCCTTTTTTCCCTCAGACCCAGTATCCTTTCTCAGCCAACAGTTTAAGAAGGGAGGTTGTGAGCTGGAAACACTGATCTTTATCTGGAGCTACCAGAAGTAGGTCATCAACATACTGTAAGAGAACTGCCCTTGGATTGGCTAAATCTTGCAAGTCACGCTTCAGAGCATCTCCAAAGAAGATAGGGGAATTCTTGAACCCCTGGGGAAGCCTGGTACAGGTTAGTTGCTGAGAGTTCCAGGTGGTGGGATCCTCCCAAATGAAAATGAAAATAAGCTGGCTAACAGTGCCAAAGGGATAGAAAAGAAAACATCCTTAAGGTCCAAAACTGAGGTCAGGGCAAGGCTCAGGGAGGTCTCAACTTGCCTATTCACCTCCCTGAGGTCCTGAATAAAACCGAAGCCCCCTGACCTAGGTTTCTTGACTGGCAACAGTGGAGTATTCCACACTCTAGGGCAGGGGCAGAGTATCCCTGTCTTTAAAAGTTTATCAACATGAGGCTTAATCCCTAACAAGAATTGCTGAGGGATAAAACACTGTTTCACTCGTACTGGAACAGCAGTCGCCTTGAGTTGAACTGCAACGGGGGATGATGAATGCCATGCCTAAATGGAGAGTCCTCAGCTCAGACGCTGGGAGTCAGGGATTTAAAGGTAAGCGGAAGTGTACTCACAGCCACCTGAGATTGAGCTCCTGGGGCAATGAGCCTGGATTCCTCTAAGAGGGGCAGGAAACGAGCAGTTGTAGAGCAAAGAAAAGGTGGGGATCATCTGAGTCCTTAAAGGAAATGTAGTTCCTGTAGTTCCTGTAGCTCTCCCAAGGAGAGGGAGGGACAGTCCAGCATTACAAGAAAGGAGTGACTAACCACTCCGCCCAAGTCCACTGTCTGTGAGGTTGTATAAGGGACCCTCAACTTTTCTAGTAGCTCCCTGTAGGTAGATAGTGCCCTTTGAGAGGGGTGCCATAGGGACTTGGAGAATAGATTTCATAGCTCCCATGTTCACTAAGAAGTACATAGAGTGACCCCCATATTCAAAGTTGGCTCCCAGGGGGTCTGTGGACTGACATGGGAGCCCAAACATCCCTATTCAGGTTGAGAAGTGGCTAGGATTAGTTCTCCTCCTCTCCTCTCCGGGCACTTGTTCTTCCAGTGCTCCAGCCTTTTGCTGTTTGCACACTGATCAGATCCTAATGGCAGGCAGCCCCATTGTGGGACCCTGATTGATTTGGCACCCATCATTCCCCCCCTTTTTTCCAACAGCCACCCCTCTCAGTCTCTTCTAGGGCTGCTACGACTGCCTTGGCCATTTTCTTATTCTGTTGGTCCTGGGGCTCCTCTCGATTGTTAAAAACCTTCTGTGCCACTTTGATTAATTCCAAGAGATTCTTTCCCTCAAAACCCTCTAGCTTCTGCAATTTCTTTCTAATGTCCGGAGCTGACTGAGCAACAAAATCAATAACAATAGCCCTGCGGTTATTTGGATCCTCTGGGTTAATGGGCATATAGGTACGGTAAGCTTCCAAAAGTCTTTCCAGAAAAACAGCTGGAGCCTTTTTTTCCCTGTTTTACTTCACTACCCTTAGATAAATTCATAGGTTTCTTTGTGGCCCCTCTAAGCCCCACCAAGAGCAACTGGCAATACCGGTCTAGGGTCTCCGTTCCCTGGTCTGAGTTATGGTCCCAGTTGGAATGTGTGTTGGGGACCATGCAGGCCAACCATAAAGGGTCATGTGTTGGGCAGCCACAGGACCCTTTTTCATCTCCCTAACAATATGCTCCCTTTCTTCACTTGTAAAAAGGACCTGAAGGAGCGGTTGGCAATCATCCCAGGTGGGTTGATGCGTGAAGAAGATACTTTCTAGAAGGCTGATAAGCCCCTGAGGTTTCTCAGAGAAAGAGGGGTTTTGTTGTTTCCAATTGTAAAGATCACTAGTGGAAAAAGGGACAAAAACCATGGCGGGTTGATCACAATCCCTAGTGTCCTGGGTGGGCACAACTTCTCTCAAGAGGAACAGGGGAGTGGGGGTACTAGAATCAGGACTCGCGCGGGATCCATAGATGGCACCTCTTCTGGTCTGCGACAAACTCTGGACCGGGACACCATTGTCAGGGACAGCAGAAAGTGAAGGGAGAGGCCGGTCTAGGAAGTCTTCCAAAGGTGGGGCAGGCAGAATAGGGTACAGACAGTGACTCTTTGTACCCTCAGGTAACAGGCCACCTCCTCTGACTTTGAGGCTTTGGGGGCACAAGCATTGGGGTTAAGATGGGTACAAGAGGAGGATGCAGGCGCAGGAGTTTTTGTGGGAACCTCTGAGGAAGTAGTTTTCAGAGGGACCCCATCTGACCAGACAAAAATATATGGGATCTAATCTGCCCTTCCAGGATCTCTAAAGACTTTCAGTTTTACTTTTTCAATTAACTGGGGATTAAAAGTTCCTTCTGGTGGCCACCTGTTTTCCCAAATTAGGCCACTTAGACTGACAATTCTCAATTAGTCTCCCTTTGGTAACTTTATAACCATAATCATCAACATTTTTCTGAAATTCTTTAAAGTTTTGCGAGAAGTACTTCAGGGGCCCTTCTGCTTGCATAGCCTGGACTCGGAATTTCCCATTTCAATAGACACAAGTACACTTAACACTGAGAGACAATCGACAAACAATTCCGAAACACAAAAGACAGACAATCTAACCAGGGCACTCCAATAGCATCCCATAGAGGCCAGTAGGGGGTACTGTTGCTGCGTCCAGCATAGACATCTACTATCTCAGAGTACTCACCTAAAATTGAATAGGTTCCCAGAACAATAGAAGCCAATTGAGCCAATTTAGGTCTCATTCTCCCGGTTTGCAGAAGGTTATAGAAGTCTGGGGCCAAGGAATGTCTTCTTGGTGGCCACCCCCCAGAGATGGTAACCCCCTTCACCCTCCAGGGAAAGGGACTAGCTGTCGGACAGAACCAAAGGCTTTCTCATGGGGGACCTCCAACTGAAATACCTGGGCGAGAAAAAATACAGGACAGCCAAAATAATGTATTTATTGCTGGCCAGTGACTGAGCCCTAGGAGAACAAAACTAGGTGAGTTAGCCCTGAACAGTTTCAGGGACACATATTTATAGGAGAAAACCACAAGAATGCTCTGAAACATTTATCACACTAAAAATTCCATTCCTGACAGGCGGCAAAGGTCAACAAGGAGACAATATTTTTTTAAGTTTTATGTTCGTTAAGTTGTCAAGGTCTTTGGTGATAGATAAGGTTTAAGGCAGCACATCTAGGGGCCAAGTGTGCCCTGAATATGCTTGTTCATATCCATTGACCATTTATTAATTGGCTCTTATTTGTATAAATTTAATTCAATTCTGTATATATTTGAGAAATGAGGTTTTTATCAGAGAAACTTTTTGTAAAAATATTATTACTTTATTACCTACCTTGTCTTTTAGAAAAATATGGCATCTCTTTTAATTAGGTCTATTGTTGCTTTTAATTTGTCTTAGATCATGGATACTACCTATAAGGTTTTTATTTTAACTGAAGCACAATAAATTCTACACCATTCCTTTGTTTCAACTTTTTGTATGACTTTTTGTTTTAAGTATGTATCTTATAAACAATATATTATTGGATTCTGGTTTCTAATTCTACTACCTGCTTCCATGTAATGGGTGAGATCATTTCATTCACAACCACAGTTAGGTTACTGCTGTATTTTTTTCTATCCTACTTACATTTCTTATGTTTATCCTTCTTCTCTTTTTATTTTGTACCTTCTGAAAAATCTGTTTTGCTTTTGACCATTGCATCCTTTAATTCTTCATCCCTTTTATTGCCCATCCCCATACTTAGTTTCAAAAATTGTAACAGAACTGGACATTTAGTCAGATTTTTCACTTCATACAATAATTATTTCCAACTGTATTCCTTTTCAGAGAATAAATAGAATTTGCTTAACTACTTTCAGTATCAAGAAACTTGCTATCTAACAATATCCCACATCTTAGTTGTGAAAGGTTTCTAATTTTTAAACAAAAGCTTCAACTTACTAATAAACTATATACACATATTATATAACTATATACAATGTGATAAACATATATCATTTATTTTACTTTTATATATATTTGTTATACTTTTATATATAATATATAGTACATATATGTATGATATGTGTTAATATATTTAAATCTGGGATTTTTTCTCACAGTCATAAACAAAATAAAGGTGATAAAAGTAAAGAAATAGTGTTGGAAGATAAGCATCCAATAAGCATACAAATAAGCTGTTGGTGATATTGAATTGCCCCAACTGAGCTGAAAACAAGCTATTTTGAAATTATACAAGGAAAGTGATTAAACTGTTCATACTCTTTGACTCCTTTACATATCACACATGCCCTAAGCAGTTCAAAGACTCATCTTGGGACCTGGTAAAGAATCCTGCTTCTAGAGTTCAATGACCTGGGTCCTGCTGCTTATTCAGTCTTCTCATCTATAAAATGAGATAAGTGGAATAAAGAGACTTGGAATTCTTTTCAAGATCTAGATCTATGAAAACTTAGGAAATATTTTGAGATCATCCCTTTGCCTTGCCAGTTTAGTGACCTGTTGTTCAAACACTCTTTTCTTATCATCTTCCCCTGTCCTGACTCCTTTTTTTGGAGCATGATTTCAAGGAGAAATTGGGAACCCTTCTTAGACCTCCAGGTATACTTCTTGTGCTTCTTTCAAAGCCCTACCATATTCTATCTGAACTCCCAGTTTTAGTGTGCCTCCAGGATCTTAGCATGTTTCCTCACAAGCATCAGTACCAGAGAACGACTGAGACCCCTGATTGGACCTATGTACCCCATTGTGTCTAATTCCTACACAATCCCAGGGACACACATTTTCTACTTTAGATTTTAAAGATGCTTTCTTTTGTATTTCACTGCAAAAAGACTCACAATTTTGCCTTTGAATGGGTAGATCTGGGGAAACCTTACTCCTATTAATTAACATAGACAATCCTATCTCAGGACTTCTGAGACAATCCCCACTTTTTGGACAGGACAAATCTCTTTGGCAAGAGATTTAAGAAATGGGGAGTTGATTAAAACTAGCTTCTTTCAGTATGTTGATAATACTTTGATTTGTAGTTTAACCTGAGAGGATTGCTGCCATAAAACCTCTTAGTTTTTCTAGGCTCCCAAGACTATAAAGTTTCTTTGTCTAAGGGCCATATTGCCTGTCAGTCTGTTAAATGTTTGGGCCATGAATTAATTCCCAGCTCTAGTTTATTCATGGGAGAGGAAGTAGGCTATCTTGTCACTCCCTAGCTGCATTTTGTAGAATCTGGATTCCTAACTGTGGGATTATTGCCAAGCCCCTCTATGATTCTATTCAAGGCCCTGATACACGTCCCGTTGTGTGGGAAGGACCCCTTCACCCACTCAGAGGCATCTTTAGATACAAACAGGAACCAATTTTTTAATCCTAACAAAGAGAGGCCCAAACACACCAACTGACCAACCCAGCATGGTGTGTGTGGCCCGAGCTGGAACCAGTGATTGAATTAAATAGCAAAAGACTTGGGTTCATTGGATGGACTGAGAAGGAAGTAACCATTGACCAATGGTCAGTAACGCTGTCCACTTCCTGTGGGTCACGTGACTTCCTGAAACTTAGGCCTAGGGTCTGGCCTAATCCACCTGACAGACTTTTTGAGAAATCTTCACCTCCCACTCACTCCCCCTTCTTTTTCATATGTTTGAAGATTTCTCACACCAGCCCTCATATATTTCTCCCACTAGGGCATCTTTGTGACTTAGACTTTCAGGCTGGTTCTTCTCTGTAGTGTTAACTTTAACTTACCCTCTGTCTTTTAGAACCAAAACCTACACATCAGTGGAAGCTTTTAGGAACTACTTTAGTTAAAAAATATTGAGTTGTTCTAGTGATTAAGCACATAAGCAAGCAGGTGACAGGATATTGATGCTTAAAGCAATGAAACAGACCCCACTTCCACCAACTCCCAATATCTGTCTTGGAAACTCTCTGTCATCCTAGACCAACTGATTGGCATCTGGCAGCCATAGCACTCCAGCACTGTGGAGGCCCTGGGGTTTCAGGGCCATTGTCACATCATTCCCACCTCAACAAGTCCAGACCCAGACTCCTTGGGACAAAGGGACGAAGGTCTCATCTTCTGGAGCTGCTTCAGGTTGGCAAGGGGCGTAGTGATGGCCCTGCCCAGTGGGGTCCGGACTGAGGAGGGGAGATAAATGATTTGTAGGCAGCGGCAGCAGCCTCTGGTGCTGAATGTCAGAATCAGATATCAGGTGATTTCAGGTTAACCAAGTAGTTGGAAGAAACAACTCTCACAATAGGTTAAAAATGCAAGACTAAAGATGAGCAAAAGAAAAAAATAATGAAGAGTGGAATTAGTATGGAGGTTACTAGGTACAGTAATCAGGAACCCCACACACAGGAAAACTGGGGGAAAGATGAGGCTATCATGAATATCTCTCATACTTCTGTAGTTTTTCCTAGGATAAATATCAAAGAACATTTCTCCCCAATTCCTGCTTTTTTTTTTCCCTCAAAGAAGTAGGGTCAATGAGTGGAACAATGGGCCTTATGTGAGTATGATCTCCTTTAGCAAAAACTCTAGAGCCTTTTCAGTCATACAAGGGAAGACTTTTACCCAACTAGTACAGGTATTAACAAAAATCAAAAGCAGTTTGAAGCTCCTGCTAGGGGGCATATATGCAAAATCCATCTGCCAATCCTTTTCCAGATAGGCTTTAGGATGTGGGTTTACCAGTCCTTTCAGAATTTACTTGCATAGGAGGCAATAAGGGAATGTAAGAGTCAGTAGTTGGAGAATTAAAGGTGCCATAGTCACAGGGAAACAAGCAGCAGCACAGGCAGCTGAATCTGCAAGCCGGTTTCTCTTGGCCTGAAGTGAATCTCCTCTTCTGCTGTCCTTTACAAAATATAACAAAAATCTCTCTAGGTCTATGGAAAACTCACAGTAATTGTTCCCCTGCATACTTAATGGGGGAATGTTTAGCTGTCAAAAATCCCCTTTCTTTCCATATAGCCCTCATGAGCATGCAAAACATGAAAAGCGTATTTGAAGCCAATATAGATATTCATTCTCATTCTTTTCACTAATTCTAAAAGTCAGATTAGGGGAAAATTTGTTCTGAACCTGGTGGGAAGTTAGAATCTCCAATGATTGGCCTAAGGTGAGTTTAGAGGCTTCCTAAATTAGAAGGATTGTGGAAGCCACTGCTCCAAGACCTTGGGAGGGTCACCCCAAAGATACTAACTTTCTTTGACAAGTAAGCAAGGAGTCTGGGATTGTGTTCCAGGGAGTGAGTCAAGACCTCTAAGACCTGACTCCATCTTTCACCAACATACAGAGTAAAAGGCTTTAGGTAGAACTAAGGTTGGGGAGAGGTCAGTTTAGTTTTTAAGGTAGCCTGATCAGGAAATGATAAGACTGTTTGCTTCCTCTCTATAGTGAGCAAAAGGGAGGAGGGAGGTGGCCCAAATACTTAATAGACTGATAGGCACAGTGAACCTTTAGATAAAGAAACTCTCTCTTCAGGAAGCAAGAAAGTTAAGTGTTTTTATGGCAACAGTCAGAGAAACCTCCAGGGCTGGGCTGCAAATCAAATATCATCTACATACTTGTATTATGTGCATGTCTTCTACAGACCTCTTGCTCTGATTACAGAAATTTGCTATAAGAAGAATAAGTAGAGATATGATTATAATAGTGTCAAAACTGATCCTTGAGGACCTCAGCCTGAGAGCACATACATGATAGGATAAAACATCCTTAGCTCTGTTTGACAAGCAATCATACAATAACTATTTTACCTCATAGCCAGACTCAGGAATAATTAGGTGGGAAATCAAGAAACAGAACTAGGAAACTGAGTCAAAAGGATCTTACATTAAACAGAGGCTAAGGTTGTCCTCCCAGCTCTTGCCCAGATAAAATATACACCTGTAACATTCATGAAGGCATCCCTCTGAGTAACTTATGGCATTTCTCCCAAATGGTGGGTTACTGACTTAATGATCCATCAGGCAACCATATCCAAATTCAAAATGCAAAACAATATTAGTTACAACCCCAAGACATTTCAACTCAATTGCAAATTTCAATAATCAGAGGCTTCAGGTCTATATAAAAACAAAAAAAATGTCTTACAAACCATTGATCATAATCTATCAAATATGCCTGTAAGACACAGTCAAAACTAATGTATGGATATCAGGTTAAAATTCTGCTCTAAGTTCTTCAAGAAAGCTATGGATCATATTTGTTAATTTCCTGAAGACTTTGCAAGAAATAATAATTTTCAGAGAACTTGCAATTCTAACAAACCTTTTAAAAGTTCTTGCATTGCTAATCAGTGAAATCTGATACAGCATCTTAAAACAGCCATAAATTTGAAAAATAATAATTAAAAAAGATTCAGTTATTAACAATAGAAGCAATTAATTGTTGGGGGGAAATTGGTGAGCTTCAGTGAGTTGGTTAGTTTTCTTACTCCTAATTAGCAGCCACACTTAGTGAGGGAAAATGTAGATCAAGCTTTCACCTTCCCAAGACAACACATCATGCAAATAACTAGTATACAGTTTTCAATCCTAAATTTTAGATTAACTACCAAAAATCCCATTTTAAAAACCTTCAGAAACCTAAAGTTGAAGAGACTGGAACTCTACACTAAGAACAATTTTTTCCCCAAAACTAGTTCACAAAGCAGGATCTGAAGCCTACTTCCCCTGCCTCTACAATCAGAAGTCCCAGTCATGACCCTGGGGCCAAATCCTCCCCACAAAATCTACCCATGGGCCACCCTATAGCAGCTGCTCTTCCCTGAGTCAGCCTGCCAAGGCACTCTTCCTAGTAGTGTCTTTTCCCTTCCCCCATGCCATGTGGTATTTCTCCTAACTCCACTATGCTTCTCAATCCCACTTCTCCTCCTTAGAGCTAATTTTTTTAGGGTGCCAAGTCCCTTTTAGGATTTAACTTGCCAGCTAAGAACATACCCCACCTCATAGGATGTTTCCTTTTTCTTGACAAATGTTCCACTAAAGAATTAATTTAATAGTTAATAAATAGTAACTATTAAAACCCCCTTTTATATTCTCTCACTCCACCTTATATGTATCACTCCTGGTGTTCATTCTAACCCTGTCTCCCTGTCTCTTTCTAACATGCCATCTCCCTCAACCCATCATATCAATAATCCTTAACAATTTTAGGTTTCAATACTATGACAATAACCCTTACTTAATTAGCAATTCCATAATTTTCATAAGTGACAGCCAAGACTATCACAAAATTGGATAGGAATCTCATGTAATTTACACATACACACAAATTAAAAAAAGATATTTTAAGAATCAATACATTGTCTTGTGATAGTCTAACTAGATGTTCCATTCAAACTCTTAATTGCTTTTGCAAATCAATCTTTCTTGTTCTTGTTTTTAAAATCACCTTTTATTTTAAACTTTAAGATTTACAATATAGCTAAGATCTAAATAATTTTGGACCAAATTTCATAAAATTTATACGTATGTCTAGCAGAACTGACAAAATTTTAAAGCATAGTTCATAATTTCTACAAATTAACCAATATACATTTTAGAAAACAACTAGAATCCTGTTTTAACAGCCTATTTTTAAAACAAAATCAAATCAAATTTACAGATTTAAATTTGCAGGAGTAATATTTCAATATTTGCACACAAATTTCTGAAATCTTGTGTTTAAAGTAAATAAATCCAAAATTTTAGCACATACCAATTAATAGTGATCATTTCATGTAATTGTAATAGTAAGAGATTCATCATATAAAATTTACAAATCTTCTTGCTATCTAAGGAGGTGGCCTTAAGCTCAACATTCCTGGTGTAAAAGCCAATCATTAAAAGTTATTCCTACTTAATAAAGTTGTAGATCATCAGTAAACTCCTTCCTTCATTGGGACTTATGTAACTCAAATGAGTTATTTCTCAGGAATAACAGAATTACTCAAGATAGTTTTAAGAAGCCTAACAAACTTACAATTTAAGAGAAATTACACACAAGAAAAGATTCCTCTTCACTTACTATCTATTTACTTTCTATGACTGACATTTGCTTTCTTTGTTCTTTTTGCCTCCCTCCAATTCAGAGCTGCATACTTTCAGGTCTCTAGGCTTTTAAAATGCAAACCTGTTCCAGAGGAAGGTTCCCTCTCCATTCCCTCCCCCCTCCCCCAGATACAAACATTTAGTTACAAGCCAAATCTCAGTTCTACAATTTTAGAAAGAAACTATTGCCTTTTGATTGTTTTTGCCAGTCCATACGAACTCCCTTTTTTCCCCCTTTGTGAATCAGAAAAGGCTTGCAGACTAGGCTGTTTGCTGTTAGGTTTTTTTTTTTTTTTTTAAGTTGTTTTCCCTAAGATTTCCAAATTCTTAAATCTTCTGTTAACACAGTCAGTGCAAAGGGATTATAATGTACATAAAACTGCTTGTACTATCATCTCAAATAACAAATTTCACTGAACTTATTGAATATATATTTTTTCTCTTTACTCTATCTATGTACTATCCACTTTGTATGGGCCTTAATTTACTTGAATTTTCTTCCAGATTATTTTACACACACATGAAATTCATTTATCTCAACATTGACATTGTATGTTGGTCACATCTAAAAATCTTGATAAAGTTATCAAATAGGAAGCAATTAAACCCAAAATAGAAGTTAACACTCATATAGCATTTGTTTTATGTTAAGCACTTTTGCAATATTGAAATGACTAACTTCCAAAGTCCCCAATCATTGCTCTCAAAATTTATTTAACTTTATTTCTATACTCCCAAGCTTGACTATAGCTGGTATCCACAGGAAAAAGTCAGGGTTGTTTTTTTTTTTTTTTTCTTTTTAAGGCGGAATTCGTGGATGTTAAGAAATCTTTCCTTGTGTTCTAACTTGCATATAGAAGTTTTTCTTCTTCCTGGCTGCATTTTATATATTTCCAGGTAACAAAATCTAGCTAACAGAATAAATATGATACAGATATTCTGCACAAAGGCACAAAAACAGACACAGAAATTACATGGAAGACGACTGTCCCTTCGCCACACAAAAGAGTACTCTGAAGGTATTTTAGATTTTTACTCCAAATATTTGGTTTTGGACCGCTCCTCCCTCCTTTCCTTCTGGGGAGAGCAGCTCCAGTGTCATGGTTTATGATCCTGTAATACACAGAACCTCTAAACTCAGATCCCCAAGCGTGGAGAGATCATCCCTATCCAGCAATCATCCAGAACGGCTCTATGCCGTTTGTCAGGACTTCCTTCTGGCTTACTAGGCACCAACCCCCTTACCTTTGTTCACTAAGACTTGATGATCCTAGGGAATTCTTCAGCCCAAGGACAGTCCAAGGGCACAGGAAGTGCTATCTCTGGATTATGCATGCTCAAGGTACCTGACTGGGTCCACTTGCCTTTGGGCTTCTTCTTTGGAAACTTCTGCTTTATGATTTTATCTGAATGCCACTCTTTAGGCCCATAGAAAAGGAGACTAAGAATCTGATCCCAAGGATGGCTGAACCCAACCTGGTGCCTGCCTTGCATCAGAACCCCAGCTATCTCTCTGGGAAGTCACAGATCCTGGACAAACCCCCATAAACTGTGTGGGATGGGGGCTAGACCTCCTTACCCAGACTACTCAGAGGCATCTTCAGATATAAATAGGAAACATTTATTCAGTCCTTGCAAGGAGAGGCACAAACACATCAACTGACCAACCCAGAATGGTATGTTATAGCCCAGAGAGGGAAACAGGGAGTAAAATAAATAGCAAAAGATTTGCACTCATTGAATGGACTGAAAAGGAAGCAACTATGAACCAATGGTCAGCAGCTCTGTCCACTTCCTGTGGGTCATGCCAGGCCTAGAGTCTGACTTTTTTCTGTCCCACAGCCCTCTGAGAGTAGGAATTATGTGACTTCCTGAAACTTAGGCCAAGGATCTGACCCATTCCATCTCAGAGACTTTTTGAGAAGTCTTCACCTGGTTCCATTCACTCTTGATTGGGGCCCTGAACAAGCCAAGGCTTTTAAGACGCTGAAAGTTAAAGTGACCTCTGCCCTAGCATTAGCCCTGCCTAATTTAGAAAATTCTTTTACTCTGTATATTGATGAACATTGGGGCCAGGCCCTAAGGGTCTAGACTCAGTCCCTGGGACTGGATCTTGGCCAAGCTGTTACTTACTTCTCAAAGAAACTTAACTCATTGTCATCTGGGTGGTCATCCTGCCTTAGGACAGTGGCTGCCATAACCCTCCTAATTGAGGAAGCCTTCAAACTTACCCTAGGCCAACCATTGGAGGTTCTAGGGAGGATGTAGCAATAATCTTAAGGCTATCCAATCTTGGGAGTGCCATAAACAATGCTGGCTCTCAAATAACAATCTGTTAGTCTGTAATAAAATTTCTGAGACAATCTAAGTCATAGAATTCAATAATGGGTGCAACTCCATCTTTAAGCCCTAGAATTCAATACTCCTCAACTCCACTTCTAAAATCACTCCTCAATTCTACATCTAAGCCATAAAATTAGCATAGCAGTGATTTGAAGCACATGATTTTTCTATCTTTTTCCTAAAAATTTATCTTCTTACTTCTGGTTCTTTCCTAAATTCTTTTGGAACTTAGCCTGCTGTTAGCAACATAACTTGGAGATAAACTGAGTTTGTTAATTCTTTCTCCATACCCAGCACAAAGACGTAGGGTCCCTAAAATTGTTGGGGCGCCTTCCATTTCAACAGAAGGTCCATAATCTTTCACCCAATTAAAAAATCACCTTCCCTAATTATACCTTTTTAAATTTAAACTTTTTGGAATTGGTCTTATTGGATTAATTTTCTGAATGCAAAAGTATTTTATCCCTGTATTTGGGGTCCAGTCCTAAGCTGAGGAAGGAGCCTGGTCTTGAATTGTTGGCTGATTACTATGGATTGGTTAATAAAGCAGTATGTCTGAAGACATAATCTTTGCTTCTTCAGTCATTTCATGTTTCATTCACCACACTCTATATAAGAAATTTTGTCCCTCCTTATTTCTACTTCCTGGACTTCCCATTCATTGTAGTAAGCATTGGGGGAACAAAAGAGACAAGAGACAATCCCTTACCCTAAAGAGTTCCCAATCTAATTGGCCCACAGAATGTCAACAAATATATACAAAGCAATCAAGATATAGACTTCCAATAAAGGAAGGGATTTTAGTTGAGATTTAAAAGAAGCCAGGGAAGTTGGAAGTTAGAGTTAAAGAAAGAGTATTTCAGGCATGAGAAACAGTCAGAGAACATGCCCAGAGACAAGTGATAGAGTGTCTTGTTCATGGTATAGAAAGGAAATCATTGTTTCTGGACCAAAGAGTACAATTGGAGGAGTAAGATATAAGCAGACTGGCACAGTAGGAGGGGGCTAGGTTATGAAAGGTTTTGAATGACAGCATTTATTTATATTTGATCCTGAGGTAAACTGGTCTGCCAGTAACTGGTTTTCTAAGATGAAGTCCAAAATACTCTGAATTTTCAAAAAATTTTACTGGGTACATAGGTTTTTCTCTTATTCCTATATAGCTTACTTCAGATGATGTTTTTCAAGTAGACACATATCCTTGACCTATCTTCCTTCCCTCCTGCCTCTTTGAGAATGAAAGTTAGAAAGCTACAGCTCAAACACTAAAAACAGACAGAATATATGAATTGATTCAGGAAAAATAATTACTTATAAAAGGGAGAGTCAGATCACTGCCAGAGTCCTAACAAAAAACTTTCCTTGCAGAAAAAGGCCACTATGTAGTGGCTCTTTGTAGGCCCAAGATACACAGGGCATGCTTTTATGCAGAATCTAGGATATGAAACTCAGGTTCTTCATGGTTGCCATAACATGATTTCTAGGAAATTTTGTGATTTATAAAAAGTATGCCAACATGTTTGTTAATAAAATCATCATACCAAAGCTGATGGTTTACATGTCCTTTGGAAGAAGAGTGTTCTGGTGGGTGGAAATCAACTCTGATTATTTAAAAATTAATGAGATAATGAACATTACAATGAAGGACTGAAGCTATTTCAATAAACTTTTATGTCCTTTACTTGTAAGCTATCCCCAGTCTTGGGCAAACTATTCAAAGAATTCATTCCCAACCATACCTTAGTAAAGCACAAACCTAACAAAATTGTTAAGAATGTTGGTCCAGTCTCATGATCAGTAATATCCTTCAAGAGACTAAACTTTTGTAATCAAGACTTTAGAAAAAGGGGGGGAACTCTGGAATTCCTCAAAGCATTGGTTATTCTTATAGTTCTCTCAACAGCAATAACTCCATGTGTTCCTGTGAAATAATGCTGTAATCTAAAACTTCAGGTCCACAGAAACAATCTTAGAGAGGTTATCATCATCCATTCATTTGAAAGACTTAAATCACACATCCAGAAATTAAACCTTATACTTTTCTTTTCCAGTGAAGAATTGCCTTCAGTCAGAGACAGAAAACAAAAGATAAAAAAGAAAAAAAGATACATTCTTTACTATGTATTCTATTTGTAATCTATTTGTTATTTTACATAGATCAGGTCTTATTTTTTCATCTTGAATTTTCATGTTATTTAAAGAAATTCTGAAGGATTTTTTTAATCTTAGTTTTTCTTTTTAGAAACTTCTGATGAAAGCAAACATTTCATGAAATAGTTCCTCAGAAGAAAAATATTAATCTGATTGCTAATAAGTGACTCTGATACATTTCATCCCTGTTGTTCTTAAAAACTTATTAAATCTTGATGCCTTTGCACATGGCAATACTTTCTCTGTCATTTCATGGATACAGAAATGTCATTTCAGACATCTTGAGTTTCATAATAAAATGGTAAATATTTTTCCTAGAGGTTCAATTTTACTCATAGCAACAACCCCATGTGTTCCTAAAAAATACTGTTCTCATCTAAAACTTTTGTTCCAAAGAAGCAATCTAAGAGAAGTTACTATTCCAAGTTCATCTGAAAGACTGATCATACATTTAATACAATATACAGAAAATAATCAATTCAGTTTTTGTCTCCAGAGCACAACAGTCTTCAGTAGAAGTGACAGAAAAATGAGAAAAACATGAAAATTTATTATGTACATGAAATGCTTCTTGTAAGAAAACTTTAAAATCTTTCATGCTGGATAACTCGGATAGATCACATAGCAAAATATAATATTACATAAGCATAAACATAACATAACATAACATAACATAACATAACATAACATAACATAACAACATAACATAACCAATTATTCATTGACCAGCTGCACTTCCAACAGCCATTTCTTTGGATGGATGACATCATAATGGACCTGTTTTGATTGGTCTCCATGGCAGCAGGAGCAGGCAGAGTAGTTACTGACCATTACTCCTGAGGAGACTGCTGAGATAGGAAGTGTGGACTTTGTTGTTTATAGTATTTTGTATCTTCAGGTGAGAAGGTGTGATTTTGCACTTTCCAGAATTGGCTTTGGAAACTGAGGTAGGTGATACACCATAGATATCTTAAACTCAGCATTTCTGAAGTGCCACCTATTACCACTCCCTTCTTGAAACTTTCCCTATTCCTCACTTCCCTTTCATTACTGAAGTACCACTACCATCCTTCTAATCACCCAAGCTCACCATGGAAATGTCATGCTCATCATCTCTTTTTTTCTAAGCTCCCTTTCCTCCTACATCTAATCATTTACTAAAGTCTCTTGATATTTACTATCTCAAAAAATATATCCAACTTTTGATTTTTCTAAACTTTCACTTTCAAAACTGATGAAATAGGCTTTAAACACCTTTACTCTGGACTATTACAATAATCTGATGGTTAATTGGCCTGACACAAGCCTGTCTCTTGGTTCAAAGTCATCTTTAAGTGGGCCAGATCATGGCAGGTCCAGCCTTCTACTCAGGCCAGCCATTAGGTCCTTCAGCCCTATTGGAAAGAATGTAAAGTCATCTGTTTGGCCTCTAAAGCCCTTTATAATCTAATTTCCCATCTGCAGACTCAGTACCTCATATTCCCTCCCAAACATATATTTTCCGGGATGAGAGTCATTAATATCATGGTTTGTATTTAGAGAAAGAAAGGTCCTAAGAGAGCACACAATCCAATTCATGTTCTATTTTATCAAATTGTGGCCCAGCAGAGTTGTGTCTTGTCTATGGCCACACAGTTAATACATATCAGAGATCACAAAGTTCATACTCATCAGTCTATCTCCCTTAGTTGAAGGATCAGGATCCTTCCTAATTCAAAAAACCAACTTTTATGGAGTGCTGTTTTCTTTTATTTTATAAGCTGTTCTTGCTTAAAGTTAAAATAGATTCCTCCTAGATATGCAGCTCCCCATGGTTTGGGGGATTTCACTTCATTTTATGCAGTAAGTCATTTTGAAAATGTAGGTATGTATACAATGTCTTGTATACATACAGACATAGAAAAGCAAAATTTCACAAGTAGAGAATAATAATTAATCAATGAACAGTTCCTAAATGCCTGCCATGTGTTAGCCATTGTACCAAGTGGGGGCAAATAAATAGACAACTGAGAAGTGTTTATACTTGAATGACAAATATGAACATCAGAACCAGAAAAGCAGAAACTATCTCAAAAGTAAACATTCCATATTTGAGGCTTATTGAATCTTAACGTAGCCTTTCTTTCAAGTGTATATTCTCTAGAGTTAGGTCATTAACCTTCTTTTTACATTGCATTATTTGACATGTCTAATAATTATTCCCTTGATGTCACTATTTTAGATTTTTTGTAGGTAATGCTGAATTTCATGTTCATTTCCCGGTGAGAAGTAGACAAATGAATACCACAGATTAGGATAATTCATTATATCTCTTCAATATTTGTTATTTTACATTGTCCATTTTGCATTTTTTATCTTGATTTTCTATAATACATGAAGAGATGCTAAGATGATTTCATTTAATTATTTCTTTTTACTAACATCTGATGAAAAAAAATAATTTCATGAAATGTTTCCTCAGAAGAGAAATAGATTGTGGTTGCTAAATAAGATCCTGATACTTTTCATCCCTGTTGCTCTTAAAAACTTATTAATACTTGTTGCCTTTGGACATAGAGTCCTCCTGCCCTATCTTGGTACAGAAATATGTCTTTTAGACATGCTGAATTTCAAAATAGATATTTTTCCTACAGGTTCAGCTTGATTTATACCAGCACACAGAAACACTGTTTTAATCTAAAATTCAGGTGGATGGAAGTAATATGTGAGAAGTTATATTCCAAGTTTATTTGAAAAATTTTGATCACACATGTGATGCAGTATACAGAAAGTAACCTATTTAGTTTTTGTTCCCAGTGTACAAGTCTTCATTAGAAGTGACAGAAAACAAATGAGAAAAATATAAAAATCTTACTAGTAATGATACTAGTAAGAAAAATTTAAGATCTTTGATGCTGAGTAACTGATGGATCACATAACAAAATATAAGATGACATAAACATAAACATAACATAATCATTCACTGAGCAGCAGCACTCCCAACAGCCAGTTCTTTGGGTAAGTGACATCATACTGGACCTGTTTGGATTGGTCTCCATGGTAGCAGGAATGAGCAGAGAGTAGTTACTATTACTCCTGAGATGTTGGGATAGGAGGTGTGAACTTTGCTGTTTGTAGTATTTTGTACCTTCAGATGAGAAGGTGTGATATTGTTGCACTTTCCAGAACTGCTTTGGAAATTGAGGTAGGTGTTGATCTCAAAAATTTTCCACTGATACACTATAGGCATCTTAAACACAGTATTTCTAATGCTTAACTCATTACCATTTCCCTCTTGAAGCTTCCCCAACTCCTGACTTTCCTTTCCTTGTCTCCTATCAGTCACACAAACTCATCACAAGAATGTTATATCCATCTGGAGTGTCATCTCCTTTCTCACCCCCACATCCAATCAAATATGAAAAGTTGTCAACTTTTACCATACAAAACTATATCCAGCTTTTGTTTCATCTTGTCCTACATTGTCACATAGTATTTATCTGCCTTAATGTTGGGAAGGTGGTATTTAGCTTAGTTCTACTCCTTGAACTTAATTTCAAATTTTTGTTAGGTACCAATTTTACCTCATTGATCAATGATAAAAGTAGGTATTTTATGCTCAAAATTTTGAAAATGAACTTATCCTTCCTTTTCAGATCCTCCCCTATGCCAAACTTTCCTTTTACTCTTTTTGTACACTGTTTACATACCCGTTTCCCATTATCACAACTATTAAGTATCATCTTAGATCTAACCAATTGACAAAGATTATCAGATTTTTGCCATCTGCACAACTCTATCCACCCTGTGACTTTCTTCTCCTTCACTGTCACAACCTAGGTACAGGCCTCCTTCAGGTTCATTCTGAGCTATCTTATTAGCCTACTGAATATTCTTACTCTCCCTCAAGTGTATGCTCTCTTCAGCGGGATTCAAAGTCATTTTTGGAAAGGGCAGGTATCAGATACCTAGCTGTCAATCAACTCTATTGGCTTCCTAAAATTTTTAAGAATGACTACAAATCCATATTTGACATTTAAAGTTCTTCATAATCTGATTTTCTACCATCATATATCTCAACAAACACAGAGACTGATAAGAGACATAGAACCCTTTCCTGGTCAGAGTTACATTACACTGAGATAAAATATTGAAAGAGATAAAAGTCCTTGGAGGACATGTTCAACCTATTGTTTTAAATTTTAGCAGAGTATCTTTTTAAGTTACTTGACCAAGATCTTTTAGGTAATAAGCATAACTGCTGAATCCATCCTTAACTTCAGGTATTAGGACAGCATTTGATTCTTAATAGAACTTAGGTAGCCTGCAGCTTTATTTTTCCATTTCAGAAAAAAATGTTGCCTCATTCAGGCTTTTACTCTTGTGTAAAAAAAAATTAACAGTCTTCACCTAGAAAATCGCCATTTTGTGTTTTTTCTCCATTAATATGAACAAAGAAGTTGTGTTTTACTATATGCTTTTGGTATAATTGAGAAATTTAGAAGTTGCATTTGTGCTCTCAAAGAAAAGAACATGTTTATAGTGCTACCAGTTAATGAACATGTCTTATATGCCTTATTGATACTTTGCTAAATATTGCATAAGAACATATAACATAAATGTAAATAAAAAAGACAAATAGGAAGAAGAGAGGTATTGACCTAATGCACTTAAGTTTGCTAATCATAAGCAGAAACCGACACTAGTCTTAACCATACAATAACTCTGGCATCCACAGTGCTATGGTGTTAGTGATGTTAGCCATGATGTTAGGATCCTGCTCTAATATTGCATTAAGATGTCTCATCTGTATGCTGCCTCATTTCTTCTATATTTATACTGATTTTTCCTTGACTATTTTTTTCTTTTAAATAAATCAACTATTTCTAGTTCAATGTACTTTAGAATATAAACAATGCATTTCAACTAAAATCTTAGTGTTTACATGATAGTGAAAATGGGAATTTATGTTTTAGAATCTAAGATGATGTTCATCTAAAAGAAATGCATTTGCATGTTTGTCTTTAAATGGTTATATATGTTAGTGTTATATATGTGTGTGTTCATGTTCTATCTATGTATGTATATATAATATATGGATGCATGTGTTTATAAATTGCATATATATCCATTAAATGTAGTGCCATATTCCCATTATGTTTATGTCTAGAAATTCAAAGCTCTTATCATTGTATGAAAGTGTTGGACCTATTAGCAGAACAAGGTTTTTCTTTCATTCTTGTACCTTTAAAAAAATGGACATTTTGGGTTATCTGCAATATCTACTTTTTTGGAATTCTACAAATCCCTTTTATTCTGTCATCTACCTGCCATTTCAAATAAAGGGTAAAGGAAAGAACAAAGATCTTGTATAAGTTTTGAAAGTGAAAATTAGTTTTCCAGTCATATGGTCTCCACCTTCCAAAGTCAAGGGTGATTCCTTCTCGAGAGAACTTCTCAAAGTAATAAAGAACAATTAAGGAAAAATTCCTTTCCCATATACCACTGCATATTTGTCTTTTTAAAACTTGGAGTTATATTTCAATGATTTTACTTCCTATGTAAGGGAAGCTGGTGATAGCAACATTTAGAAAATATGAAAGAGTAGTTCTGTTCTCCATAATCGGAGGCTGATGAGTTTATTAACCTTTTTCATATTTGTAGATTTCATGACATATACAGTCATTGAATAAACATTGAGAATGCAGCCAACCACTTTAGTGAAACAGATTCTTGCTAATTTTCAGCCTAATCTAGAGAAGTTTCTCCCAATATCATATCTGGAGTAATTTCCCTTGGAAAAAAATAATCATAGAGATTTTGCTACTCTCAAATGGATATTTTTAAAATTATATTTTACTACATATTTTCATTATTTAGTGGTAAAGGTTTATGAGTGGGAGGCCATTTATTCCCAATCCAAAAGAGCCCATCTCAGATGGTGAATCCAAAATTGCTTCTACACATACTGTATCCATGCCAGTATCCAGTGACTAATACTCTGAGCATCAGAGTTTCTATATTCATCCTTTTTTGTATCAGGCATAATAACCAAAGAAATTCTGAATATATATGTTGTTACAATGAGTTGTACTAATAAAAAATTCTAGATGAGGAAGTAACTTCTATGAAAAGAATTTGAGTATAGTCTTATGATGAATATATGTGCACACATGCTGTCTCTCAGGGATGATGTGCTCCAGCCATGGCATGCATGGTCAAAGCAGAAATCCAACCTGTGCTTCTTGACTCAGGAGTACCTTTTCTACTCTCTGGGAGAATTAAGTTGAATCATTTAATTTTTATAGACTTCAGTTTTCTCATGAGTACAAAGAGTGTCAGACTGCATATCTTTCTTTCAGACCTTCCTTCTTGCTCCAGCATATTAATCCCATTCGGTGTCAAAAATAAAGATTTACTCATTGACAGTGGTGGGATCTAATAGCAGAAAAAAATGTCCTTTTTATTGGATTTGGATTTCAATGTTTTTCTTTCTATTCCAGGAATGTCAATGATAGAAATCTCACCTTCAAAGATGGAAGATATTATGATCAATCAGAATGATGAACCTGGTGAGTTGGATTAAATTATTTCTGCTTTTGAAGATTTAACACGATGTTTTAAAGGAGATTTATATGAACTAAGTTTTTCATTATGAGAGTCTACATAGAAAATAGAGGGTGTTAGAGAAGTTAGGCTCCTTCTTTATTCATTTTTGATTCTTCAGCATGTCCAATTTTGTATATATATTTATTGATAATGATTATGGGTTACCTAGTGAAGACAATAACAGTTTTATTTTTCAAACCCTTTACATTCTGGAAATTCTGTTTGATTGACTTCCTATTTATGATCATTGATAAGCAATGCTTTTCTGTTGATATGGTCGTGTTTTAGGTAAAAAAAAAAAAAAAGCACCGCATCAATGTAAGTAACCCCAAGTTTGTAATATTCCTCCATTCCTTTATCCAATTAACAGCTTAAAAAATATTATCTTAGAGAATCCCCTGACATTTTAAGAGTTCTAAATGTTTTGATATGATTCACATTTAAACTCTTGATCATTATAGATGAAACTATTACCATCTATGTAAAAGATGAAAAGAAGCAGACAAAAGGAGGAAGGGACAAAACTATTATGCAGGAAAGTATTCATGATCAACAGGCATGGTGAGCTTTTTATGTTAGTTGAACTTTGAATATGATTGTTTAAATAAGTATACAAATTTCTCAAGAAAATTCCATCTCAAAGAAAATATTACTTGCACATAAATAAATCATGCTGGAGGAAAATTCTTATATATAGCCATATCAAAGAGCATTTAAAACGGGAGACTCAGTGCTGTAAAGGTAGAAATGGCATTTAAGTTCCATCATGATCCATTTTTTTAAGTTGTCTGACAAAATGTGTTTACATGGTGATCAGTTATAAGTCTTTAGATACTGTCAGTGAAAACAGAGATTATGTCTTTTTATTTTTGCAAGAATGTTATTTCCAAAAATCTTTTGAGTTTAAAGAGAATGAACAATAGCGAAATTAGAGTTCACTGATTAGACTGACTGGGTTTTCCCCACGAAAGGCTTGGATTGAATTAGATTCCTGGAATTATGCTGCTTGTACAAAATGAACATGGAAATGTTTTACATGATTATTGCACATGTATAAACTATATTGGATTTAACATGCAGTTTTTTATGGGGGGAAAGAATATTAATTTAGAATATAGTCTCCTGAAAGAGCATTCACTTTTAGAACAAATGGAGTAGAAATGACACATCTTTATTTAAAGGGTATTGCTATGTCAAACCACCAAGCATGTGCTTTGGAAAACCTGTATCTTTTAGAATTCCAAGATATTGAAAAAAATTAACAAATTCCAGGATATAATGACACATAATTTGTTCATTTGTTTAAAGGATACTAAACTCTTGGTGACACCATTTGTTTTGTTTTGTTTTGTTTTTGTTGTTAGTAGTTTGCCATTGTCTTTTTCTGCTCACTGTAATAGAGTTAAATGTCTTGCCCTGGCTCACACAGCTATTAAGTATCACACAGTACTAAGGTGCTATAGTTGACCTCAGTTCTTTCTGATTCCAGGCCTAGAACTTTATGCCCAGGACCACCTAGCTAGTCTCACATAAGCAGACAGCTTCAACAAAACTATGCTCAAAATATACTAAATAGATGTTCATGCTTAAGAAAGACATCTGAACTCTTTGAAAGAAAATAAGGTTTTAAAAAAATTTTATTATAGCTTTTTATTTACAATATATATGAATGGGTAATTTTTCAGCATTGACCCTTGCAAAAACTTCTGTTCCAACTTTTCCCCTCTTTCCCCCACCCCATCCTCTAGATGGCAGGTTGACCAATACATGTTAAATATGTTAAAGTATATGTTAAATACAATATATGTATACATATTTACACAGTTATTTTGCTGCACAAGAAAAATCGGACTTAGAAATAAGGTAAAAATAACCTGAGAAGGAAATCAAAATGCAAGTGGACAAAAACAGAGGGAGTGGAAATGCTATGTACTGGTTCACACTCATTTCCCAGAGTTCTTTTGCTGGGTGAAGCTGGTTCTCTTCATTATTGAACAAATGGAACTGATCTGGTTCATCTCATTGCTGAAGAGGGCCAGGTCCATCAGAGTTGATCATCATATAATCTTGTTCTGTAGAGTGTTCTCTTGGTTCTATTCACTTCATTTAGCATCAGTTCATGTAAGTCTCTCTAGGCCTTTGTGAAATCATCCTGCTGGTCATTTCTTAAAGAACAATAATATTCCATAACATTCATATACCATAGGCATTCTCCAATTGATGGCCATCAAAAATATTTTTAAATTTATTTCAGATAAAAAAAAACTTATGCATGAGAACTTTAGTTTCCCTTTTTCATATGAGAGACAATTCATTTTATTTTTTAAAGAAAAAAATGTTTAGTTTTTTTTAATAATGGCATTTTATTTTTCCAAATGTATGCAAAGATAATGGTCAACATTCACTTTTGCCAAACACTGTGTTCCAATTTTTTCTCCTTCCCTTCTTCCCCTCCCTAGACAGCAAGGAATCCAACATAGGTTAAAATGTGCAATTCTTCTCAACATATTTCCATATTTGTCATGCTGAACAATAAAAATCAGATCAAAATGGGGGGAAAATCACTAGAAAGAAAAAAAAAAAACAAGCAAACAAAAGACCAAGGTGAAAATACTATACTTTGATCCACATTTCATTTTCCATAGTTCTCTCTCTGGATATAGTTGGCATTTTCCATCACAATTCGATTGAAATTGTCTTGAGTTACCTCATTGTTGAAAAGAACCAAGTCCATCACAATTGATCATTATATCGTCATCTTGTTACTATATGCAATGTTCTCTTGGTTCTAACTCACTTAGAATCAGTTCTTATAAAAAACAATTTATGTTAGACAATTCACTTGGACTCAAGCAATTGTTTCTGGATTGTTGTTCCTCTAGTCCCATTATTCCTTTCTTTGATGATTTAAGCACAGGATGATCTTTTAATGAGAACTATGTTGCCTAGTCCCATAATTCAAAATATATCTTTGAAATGCTTTGAAACTTGAGGTTCTTTCTTGCCACACGTGAAGAAAAAAATGTCATTTGGCCATACATGAATGAAAGATCATGTTGCAGGGATGCACTATCAAGTAGAAATATGGTTCTACAGTAGCAGATTCCTCAAAAAATTAGGTTTGGCTTGCATGGAGGCAAGTGGAATGAAGAGTGTCTAGGTTGTGTCCTGTCAAAACAAAACAAAACAGAAATGGTTTGGATTGGCAAGTGAGCTTGCATTGATATGAAGATATCTTGTGGTCTTCCACCTAAAATGTAATGACCAATGTCAAGCAGCATTAATGTGTGGTAAAGGCAGGAATCTACCAGGCACTTCTTGACTCAGAATGGGCAACAATTTTAATCCCTGAGTGACTTTGAATCATTTAATTTTTATGGGCTTTAGTTTTCTGATGAATACAATGGGGCTAATAGTATGAATGGCTATTTTTTTTCTGCACTTTCCTCTAGCTTCTTCCTGTTCCATGTCAAAAATTTCAAAGTTTTCCTGACTCTTGACAGTGTGAGACCTGATAGTTAGAAATAACCTTTCTTCTCAGTTCTTATGCTTTGTTTTAAGGTAAGCTTTCTCTACCTTGATGATTTCTTTGCTATTCTAAAATTTCTAGTTAGATTTTTCAATAATCACATGTATTAAGATAAAGGATAAGTATAGAGGGAAATTGAATATATTACTTAGGTTCATATATTTAAAATATTTAGTTAATGATATAGACTGTCTTTCCCATAATCTAGATTACTTTGCAAAGGACTTTTATGAAGTGATAGAAAAGATGCTGTTAGAAATAACATTATGGGGGCAGGTAGGTGGTGCAGTGGATAGAGCACTAGCCCTGAAGTCAGGAGGTACCCAAGTTCAAATCTGGTCTCAGATAATTAACACTTCCTAGTTGTGTGACCTTGGGCAAGTCACTTAACTCCAACTGCCTCAGCAAAAAAGGAAAAAAAAAGAAATTTATCCAAGAAATAACATCCAAAAATTTAACAATTGGGTTTATATTGAAATATTTTCCTTTCTACTTCAGGGAAAACACCAATGAAAATATTCCCACAAACATGGAAAGAGATGAGATCTACCACATGCACAAGCCCAGTGAGTTGATTAAAATTATGTTCATATTTGTAATTTCAGAATGCAATAGTCATTGGAGCAATGTGGTAATTCAAGCATATATCAGTAAAATTCTTATAAATGTCAGTAAAATCTTGAGAAAGTTTGAAAGTTGGCAGAATGTGAAGAAGCATTCCCACAAATGAATAATATTTAATTCCAGCGAGTTTCCAATTTATGCATATTTAACAAGAACCCTCCACTTACTGGAACCATTCAAAGATTACTTTAGTTCTATTGCAATAGTCAATTCCAGCTGCTGACATGAAACTTGTTGCTACACAATGTTTCATCCATACTGGTGGTAAAAATTTCCAATATCAGTGTTTTTGATTCTATGGTTCAATTTCTGTAACAAATAATTTAAGTGATATCCAACAATTCATTGTTGTATAATCATAGTCTCCAAAAGACAAAAGTCCTAGAGCATTTTAAAGTGGTTTATTTAGTCCTATTTGATTCTTTATGACACCATTTGAGTTTTGTTTTTATCTTTTCAAAAATACTGAAGTGGTTTGCCATTGCTAATTCCAACTCAATTTACAGATGAGAAAACCAAGACAGACAAGGTTAAGTGACTTTCCCAGAGTCACAGAGACAGGTAGTGTCTGAGGCCAGATGTATATTCATATCTTCTTGACTCTAAGTTTGGGACTACCCAGATGCTCTAAATGGAAAATCCTTGAGAACTAACTCTGTGATCCTTGTTCAACTTCAATTCTTTAGCATGCCTGATTTAAGTAGATGGCTAATTTCATATCAGCTATAGGGATGACAATGAAAGTTTTAACACTTTTAACCCATTAATACTTTTGAAATTATTTCCATTTGTCACAATTTATAGGCAATCTTTCTCAATAATGTTTTCTTTGGGTGAAAAAAAGTCACATTGCATGAGTATAAGAGACTTGAGGTATGGAAATTACTTCACTAATTCATACAATCATCAGCTCTTTAAAAAAAAAAAAAACACACTTAAAACTATTGCCTTATGCCTGATACTTCCGAGTATTCCAGATGGCTTGGTATTTCATATTGGAATACTTTTCGTTGCAGATGAGCCTGAGGCATGTGGTACTGTGGAGATGAATGATAAAGTAAATCAATCAAACTCTGAACAAATTGAGAGGATGATTTCTGAGGAAGGTGGAGGTGATCAGCAGGCCTGGTGAGTTCTACTTCAGCTTATATTTTTGGAACATTTAACTTTGAATACAGTCATTTTTAACAAGTACAGAAATGTCTCAAGGAAAAAAACAAGTGAAAAAAAACACCTGAAATAATTCTAAAGAAAAACTCAAAAGGTCAAAATGAATTTAGCATTTAAAATTGAAGGGATACTACTGTTAGGTGGCAATGATACAAAACTTCCATGGCAATCCACTTGACATGGTCTGAAATATTGGACATCTATTTACATTTTGATAAATTATAAGGCCTCAGCGCTATTATCATTCAATGAAATTCATTGTTCTGGGCAGGATTATTTTCAAAATTCTTTGAATTCAAAGAGAATAACCATGCTGCTGATTGGGCAAATTGGGTCTTACCATAGAAGGCTTAGGAGATGGTTGTGGTTTGAATTAAGCTCCTGAATTAGCAATTGAATAAAAAAAGACACTTAACAGCTATGATATATCTCTTAATGACTGGGTATTCTTAGGAAATTCCTAGGTAGCCACTGTTTAGGAAAGGATATCTTAACAAGTGAGAATATATTGATAAAGCTTTACATAATCCAGGCTATAGGGACTCATATAAGAAGTCAAACTCAATAAAAATGAGATCAAACAGCACTACCATCCATATTTAAGAAATATGTTTGAATTCCTTCAAAAACTAAAAGCAAATTTGCTCAAATATTCACAAAACTGAGAAAAATGGATTATTTTTCCAAGTAAACTCTGTATTGGAAGAACTTCAGTTTTCTATTTCTAAATGGGTGAGGGTACTTATTTCAGGTGAGTTCACTCAAACTCCAGGAAACATTTTTAGATCATCCTTTTACTAGTCATCTTAACTCCTTCCTTGTCTCAAGGAGGCTTGAGATTTAAGTACAAAGTACTATTCTAGATTATATAAAAGTGTATCCATTCCAACCGAGGTAGTTCCGCACAGTATAATGACAATTGGTTTTTATGAATCAGGTCAATATCATTTGGCCATGATGGAATAATGTTACTCCAGTTATATAATCTGTGGGAATAGAATATGATCCAATCTATCTGATGCCCCCAAATAAAAAGAATTAGGTAGTATGAAAATACCAAGACAGCTGCCTGTCTGGGAAAAAAAAGATGAGACACAGAGTTTGAATTGATAATCAAACTTCACAAAAGAGAAAATATATTCTACCACTGAAGATTGAGTGTCTATCCTCAAATTCATTTTTTAAAAGAGAATCAAATCATATTGAGGTCAAATGATTCATTCAGTGTTTAAGAAAGGAAATAGACATGGAAGAGACAGCACTGCACCATGTATGTCCAAAATCATTAGACCACCTTCTAAAAGTCACTCTCAGTGACTTTTTGAGTGAATCTCTTAATGTCTATGGGCCCTGGAGTTAACTCCTGGGTATAATGGGATTGCCTGTCCACAACTCTTTCTGACCTTTCTCCTCTAGAATATTATTTTTTTAGTTCTAGGTCTCAAAAGCCAAAGCTTTAAGCTTCATGTGACATCAGAGCAGAAATAAGCCCTTTCCTTAGTTCCCAAGCTTCATTTTATAAAAGCCTTCTAACTCCCATGCTCCCTTCTTTGGATTTCTAAAAATCAGAATTCCACTGGTCAATATCCATATAGTCAGAATGAATGTTTCAAAGGTAAAATATGTGACTAGACTACAGAAATAAGTTAAGTAGATATTATAAGAACAGAAACTTAAAACAGATTTTTGGAGTCATATAGACTGACTCTCACAGAATTAACAGACTTCTTTGAGTAGAACTTTGCTGCTGTGCTAGAGGATATTGAAGATCCTGCTTACAAATAATATTTTTATTTTATTATTCATTTTAAAAATTGGATTTGGGGGCAGCTAGGTGGTGCAGTGGTTAAGAGTACCAGCTCTGAAGCCAGAGGAAAAGACATGAGTTCAAAATTGGTTTCAGAAACTTAACACTTCCTAACTGTGACCCTGGGCAAGTCACTTGACCCCAATTGCCTCAGGGGGAAAAATTGGATTTGCATTAAAGTGTTTTATTTTTCTATTCCAGCAATGCTAATACTGGCAACAAAAGCATAGGGAAACACCAAATAAGTAAGGATAGTTATCCAGGTAAGTTTATTAAAATTATATTCTCATTAGCATATTTCATGGCATATGTAGTCATTAAAACCATATTGAGATTTAACCATGGCATAGTGAATGTCTTAAATTTTGCAAAAGTTTTGAAGGTTTGGGGAAATTTGGGGAAGTTTGCTCATGAACAGGAACAAATCACAAGTCCTCAACTAATGATCATTCTCCACATCCAAAGGGCTTCCCTTAGAGCAATATATCTCATTCTCTGAAAAGAGTCCATCTCTGAAGTGGGATTTGTGTCTATGCAATCATTTATTCAAATCACTGGTCAAGTGGAGGAGCACTGAATTTCTATTATCAACCATTCCATGAATCCTTAAGTTCTGCTACAATGCTAATGTTTTAAATAGATATTAGCAGACTTGCCAGGAAAAATAGGAACTGTAACAGGAAAAGAAATGGAAGGAGGTTGAGAACAAAGGTTTATGTCCTCCTTCATATTTAATTCTTTCTCATGCCATCTCAAGATGCTTTTAACCCACATTGCTTCTGGGTTTCCAGCTAATGACAAAAAAGTTTTAGATTTCAAACCATTTTTGCTTAAGAAATTCAAAAGCAAGCTTTTTAAGATGGTGGTGTTTTTGGTTTTGGTTTAAGAACATTGAACCAAAAGTAAGGAACTTCCAATAGATGAACATTAGCTCATTAATTCATCCAATCCAAAATTGTTTAGAAAGTTATTTTCTTAGGAAATACCCTGAGTTGTCTTAAGTGCTCTGAATGATTTGGCTATTCATATTTGAATTAATCATTGTAGATGAAAACGATGAAGAATCAAAATTTGGAGTGAACAAGAAGGAAGGAGCTGGTGATAATTATGGATGGTGAGCTTTTAATTTGGTCCAGATCATCACTAAATTTAACTTTGAATACTGGCATTTTAGTAAGAATTTAAATGTCTCTTGCAAAAACAATGTATTTTAAAGTGTTCCTTGTAAATAAAAATCACTCAAAAATAAGGCAATGTGTAACTAGCATTTAAAAAGAAATGAACAAAGTTATAAAGTTGGCAGCAAGAAAAAATTTCCATGGCAACCCAATTTCCAATGCTTTTTACAATGGGAATTTGGGTCATTCAATTGCAAAGTTTTAGCCATTGCCAGTTCCTCCATGGCATCTTATTGTTCTGGGATAGTATTATTTCCATAATACTTTCAATTTAGAGAGAAAGTTTAATAGCCATATTACAGGGTGCACTATTTCAGCAATAGGAAATTGGCAAAAAAAAAAAAAAAAAAAGGTTCAAAAGATGATTGGGGTTGAATTATATGCTTGAACCAGCATCCAATCCGTGAACAAACTGATCAAAGATGATATATCTTTACCTATTGGATATTCTGAGCACTACAGAGCATCTGCATTACAAAGGGATTCATTATACAATTCCAAGATATTGAGAAAGATTAATACAATTCTAGATATAAAGACTCAAGTAGAAAACCTCAACACAAATGTGATCAAACTCTTATTTTTATTCTACATCCATATTTAAGAAACACAGATGAATTTGTTTAGAGAAAATTGAAGTTCTCTAAGAAACACAATTTCTCATGTAAGCTCTTTGCTTATTGAAATACCAGGTTTTCTGTTTTTACACAACTGACTTAATTGATGTTAGATGAAATATTTGGCCCCTCTTCTAGTCCTCTTAGTTCCTTGCACACCTTTAAGGTGCCCATGACTATGGCTCAAAATGTGTTTAAATTATTTTTAATTTGAGGTGGTTTCCTCCAATAAAATGACCATTTTCTGAGAGGGGAGAATTCAATGTCATTTGGCCACACCCCAATAACTAGGTTGCAGTAGTCTTTTGGAGTAAACGATTTTAACTGACAAATTAACCAAAAGAGAATGTCCTGGCCAGAACAGAAACAGTAGGCATGACTAGTCAGTCACAAGATAGTCTCATGTCAGAAAAAAATGAGAGAAATATGGATTGTGGTGGGAAATTAATTGGTATTGAGAATGAATACCTCTCAGAAGAAGAAATAGTTTTTACCAATTCAAGTTCATTGTCTTCCCTCCAATATATAGGGCCAGATGCTAAGTACTCAGAGTGATAAAGTGGTAAATTTACAAGAAGATATTGTAGAGGAACTCATGTAATTCCTTAATCGAGGGGCATTGTTTCTACTCTCTAGAAGAATCTGTATGAATCACTTAAATTTTAGGGGGTTGAGTTTTTCAAAAGTCTGACGGTGCTGTCAGACTTGCTTAGTAGCCATATATTTTGTCCTTCCTTCATCCTCTAGCCTATTATATCATTCTGTCTCAAAATCCAACTCTCAGGCTTCTAAAACCACACTCATGGCCTTATGAGATCTGATAGTTAAAGTAGCCCTTTTCATTGTTACTCATGATTCATCTTATAGTAAGCCATACTTCCAATGTCTTTTTCTCCCTTGCTTAATTTTTTGGATTTCTAAACATCTTGACTCAAGGTGGTCCATATTCACACATTGATTTAACTTTTCACCAATAAGATGCAACTAGGAATGGAAATTAATATAGAATCAAAGTTTTCAAACAATTTTTGGAGGGATATCGACTGATTCCTCTAAAATTCAGTGGATTCCTTTGAAAAGACCCTTCTTGAAGTGAAAAAATAATTATAAAAATAATTTTCTTTACTCATAAGAATGTGGCCTATTTATAATTTTAAAAATTGCAATTATATTAAGATGTATTACCTTTATATTCTAGTGATGCCAATGATGGTAATATGCAAGTAACTATGGAAAAGAGTGAGATCACCTACAATAATGACTCAAGTGAGTTTAAAATTTTTTTTATAATTTTAAGCTTTGTAATATATAGTCATTCAATCAATTTTTAGGATTTAATTAAAATTCAATATAATACACACAAACAATTTTGAAGTTAACAGATTGTTAGAAATTGTCAAAACTCCCCATGTCTAAACGAATCATTTCTAATTATAATTAGCTTCCAACTTATGAACAATTATCAAAGAGATATCTATTCCTTGAAACATCTGAAGTCTAGTCTACTCCTATATCATCAGAGTCCATTCTCATGGCTAAAGTGAGACCCGTTGCTGGAAAATTGTTCAACTAAACAATGGCTAAAACTACCATTTGTTTGTAGTTCTTTTTTTCAGGCTTCTGTTTCTACAAGGAATAACTGCTAAAAGTATTCTTAAATATTTATGTTCCAATTTACAATTGATTGAAAAAACTTGATATGTTAATCACAAAATTCTATGAATTATAACAGTTATACCAGGAAAATAAGAATCACTTCAGGCCAAGTCTGTTTACCAATTCATATTGGATTCTTTACTATGACTAATATGTAGCAGCCCTTTTATAATTCAAAAAAATTTGATTAACTTCCTTTTCTTACAAAATAATTACTTTTAAATTAAAAAAAAATCAGAATGCTTTTTCTCTCTTTTCCCCTATGCTTTTAGATTTCAACCCTTTTATATTTGACAATAGAACTCTAGCTGACTTTTTAATATTTGTTTTAATTTAAAAAAAAATTTGAGTTCAGAAATCTCTTTTCTTTAGTCCTCCCACCCACTGAGAAAGCTTAGCATAATGATAATAATTATATATGTGAAATCATGCAAAACATTTCAACATTAGCAATGTTGCAATAGAAAATGAAAAAAAGTGAAAAAGTATGACTGTGTCCTCAGTTCATCAATATTCTCTATGGAGATTGATGCTTTTTTTTTTTCTTGGATCATTTTCTTGATTAATGTAGACAAGTCTTTCACAGTCCCTGTTTATAATGTTCTCCTGGTGTTCTGCTCACTTAAGTTTCTCCAGGTTTTTCTGAAATTATTCTGTTCATTATTTCTTATAACACAATAGTATTCCTTCAGAATGATACACCATAATTTATTTAACCATTCTCCAACTGATGAGCATTCTCCTAATTTTTACCCCTTAGCCATCCAAAAAGATTTATTTTAAATATTTTTGTACATCGATGTAGTTTTTCCTCTTAGGAATTTTTGGGATGTAGAAATAGAATTGGTGGATTTAAAAGCATGCCATTTTACAGAAAATAGTTTAAAATGTTTCACCAGAATGATCGTACCAGATCACAATTCTACCATAGTTAATTGGTGTCTCCATTTTCCCACACCCTTTTCAGTATTTCCCATTTTCCTTTTCTGTGTGTCCTTGTCTATGGTGACATTTTTTGCCATATGTACTTACCCAGATAATGCCTTTATTTCTGAGTTCCTTTTTTTTTTTCTTTTCCTTAGTCTGAGGATCATGATTGCTATACCCCTATCTATTTTTTACTTCAGCTAAAACATAATACATCCTACTCAAGGCCTTTATTTTAATTCTGTCTGGTTCAAGTTAGTTTTCTTGGAGACAATATATTGTTGGATTCTGGTTCCTAATCTATTGTTTCATCATTTACATTTATGGGTGTGCTCATCTCATTCATAGTCATTGTGATTCTTGTATATTGCCCATTTTTCTTGTTTTTCCTTCTTTCCTTTTAACCTGCACACTCCTTAAAATGAAGTTTCCCTTCTAAGCACTGCATCCCTTGATCTGCCCTCCCATTTATTAAGCCCCCTCCTCTCATATTTTCTTCCCACCCTGCTTTTCAATTGAGAAAGATAGGTTTCCATATCTAATAGTCTTTGTGTGTGTGAGCACATATGTATACACACATAATGTACATATATATGTGTATTGATATGTGGGTATATATGTAGCTAATCACTTTTTAACCAATTCCGTTTAATAAGATTTGGTTTAACCAATTCTGAGAACAGTGAAATTTGAGCACTGTTGTTCATTCTCACATAGTAGTTTTCTTTCTTCTATAACATTTAGTGAAATAGTTTTCTTCATTCTTTCTCTTGCTTCTCCCTTCTCCCAATGTATGCCTCTTTCTCATTTTATTCATTCATTTTTGGAGAGCATCTGAACAAAATCAGATCATAATTATATCCTATAGCTATGGAAACTCCTCATAAGTATCGAATAATGACAGTTTTCTGGCGTTACATAAACTATATTCCCATAAAGACAATCAAGTGTTTTAACCTTCTTGAATCCTTCATGATTTTTTTTTCACATTTCCCTTTTCATGCTTCTCTTAAGTCTTCTATTTAAATGTCAGATTGTATATTTTTCATCAAAAATGCTTTTGAGGGACAGCTAGGTGGCACAGTGGATAGAGAGTACTAGCCCTGAAGTTAGGAGGACTTGAGGACATTTCTTAGCTGTGTGAACCTGGGCAAGTCACTTAACCCCAACTGCCTAAGCAAAAAAAAAAAAAAAAAAAAAAAAAAAAAAAAATGCTTTTGAGAGTCCAAATTTATATCATTAAATATCCATTTAACTTTTTTTTTAATTATAGCTTTTTTATTTACAAGATATATGCATAGGTAATTTTTCAGCATTGAATATCCATTCTCCTTTGATGGATTACTCTATTTTGCTAGGTAGCTTATTTTGATTATAATCCAAGCTTTTTTGTCTTCATATTCTAAGCCTATTACTACTTTGACATGAAAATCTTGTGTGATCTTGACTATGGCTCCATGATAGTTGCTTTTTTTTTTCTTTCTAGCTACTCATACTATTTTCTCTTCAACTGTCAGCTCTTGTTCCTAGGATTTTTCATTATGAGATATTTTTAAGGAGTTGATTTGTGTTTTTTTATTTTTATTTTGTCTTTGATCTAATATACCAGAAGAGCTTTTCTTTAAAATTTTTTGAAATATGATGGCTATTTCTTTTAATCATGGCTTTTAGTTAGTGTACTAAGGAGGCAACTGGGATTGACTTCTTCAGGGTCATACAAGTAATGTTTGAGGGTTGATTTGAATTCAAGTCATCCTGAGTCTAGGATCCCATGCGCTATCCCCTCCACCAACTATATCTACCCTGCAAGGATACTTAACTGATATTCTCCTCTTCTATTTTCCAGGTTAGTACTTTATTAATATGAATTATTTGACATAATCTATTTTTCACTCTTGATTTTTTTTAATGGATCCTTGATTTCTCATAGAATCACTGGCTTCCACTTAACCTAATTCTACTTTTAAAAGAATTAAAATTTTCAGTGATGTTTTGTGCCTCTTTAACCATTTGGCCAATTTTGATTTTTGAGGAGTTCTTTTATGTAATAAATTTTTGTGCCTTTCCCACCATTTAGTCAATTTTAAGATGTTATCTTCTTCAATAATTTTTTGCCCCATATAACAAGCTGTTAATTTATTTTTCATTTTATTTTTTGCATCACTCAACACTTTTCCCCCCCAATTTTGCGTCTTTCAGTCTGATCTTTATTGAGCTTCTGCTAAGATTTCTTATGGGCTCTTCGCTTGTTTTCTTTGAGGCTTTGCTTATGCCTCTTTTTCATGTTATTTTCTCCTAAATTTAACACCATAATGACTTATCAATTTCTTCTTTTTTGTGATTTGATCATTTTTCAGCATGTTTCTTGACTTTTAACTTTTATGTTAAAGTTGGATTATGTTTCCAGGATATGGTGGAGGAACTTTCTGAAGCTCCAAGCATTTTCACAGTTGTTTTCAAAGCTAGCTATTATGGGCTTAGACATTTTTCAGTACTTCACTGTGGTTTTGATGCAAGGAGAAATGTCAATCCTCTTCTGGCCTGTACTCTTCTCTTTGCATGGGAAATGTCCCCATTCCCCTGGTGCTCCAAGTTCTAGAGCCCCTCTCAAATTACAAATTGTCACTAGGGCATCTCTTCCCCTGCAAGTGCAAGTGCTTCTCTCTAGTATTGGGACCAAGAATTGTGTATGATTAATGTATCAGAATCCTGCATCCAGTGCTAATTTGGGGTCCACTTTAATTCCTTTCTGATCAATTGACAAGAGTCCATTATAATTTCTGGACTAAGAGCTCCTGAAGCTGCAGAGCAGCTGCTGCTACCACCTCCAGGATCCACTTCCAATGGGTATACTTTGGTCCATGTCTCAGTTCAGTATCACAGACTTCTCCTGCCTCTTCCCTGTCTTCTGCTAGAAAAGTGTTTCATTCTAAAGTTTCATAATCTCATACTCCAGAATTTGAATCAAGGGCTGGAGGGGAATTTTGGGAGACTTTGGCTGGTTTCTTGTTCTACTTTACCTTCTTGGCTCTGTCTCCCTTTGAATTTATACCATAATAATTGCTAAACAAAAGATACTTTCTGCTTTTATTATTTCTCTTTTGGTAAAAAGATATCCTTGCATGAAAGTACAGCACTTCTGGCATAGGATTCTCTTATATTAAGTCATCACTCAACAAATACTATTTTATGGAATAGCCTAACATTTCTTAGAGCTTTAAATTATTTAGATGTTCTTACCTTGAACTCTCTTTATTATTGTAGGTGGACCTGCAGTTAATATCACAAATGTACAAATTGATATGAATCTACAAAAAAGTGATAACATGATAATGCCGGATAATATAGATGACCAGCAGGCGCGGTGAGCTCATGCTTTAGTCTATTTATCTATTAAAAGTAATTTAAGAATGTGTACAAATTAAGGAGTAGATGTTGCAAAGGGGGACCATAATATATAACATCTCTGCTCTTCTGTTTTTTTGAAGGTCTGAAATAATGGGCATTTCTTCAAAGAGTAAAACATTTACAAGGTCTTTACTATTGTCATTTACTCCCTGGGGTGTAATCATTTGAACCAGAATTGTAGAAAGATTCTTCTTCTTGCTGAAATACTGATGGGCCCTTATGCTCTGTTTGATTATGAACTAGTTATGTAATTTATTGGCACTTCAGTTTTCTCATTAATTACAATAAAGCAGATCAGATGTTCTTTTTCTGATATTGTTTTACAATTCTAAAACACTTATAATTCAATTTATTTAAAAAAATTCCACCACATTCCACTACATAACACAATTAAACTTGTTAAGAACAAAGACTTTTATTATATTTCACATTTGTTCATCTGAACAACAAATTTCTCTTTTGTGAGTTATCTTTCTATTGTTAGATGGATAGATATATTTTCCACTGTTAATTTCTTTGAATTTTTATAAAACTCGATTAGTTTTGGTGAAAACCAGAAACTATTTTACCCTCTCATATAACCAAAATATAAATAGAAAAATAGAAAAAAAAAGAGAATGCCAGGCTAAATTTAGTTATTGATTGGTTCTGAAAGGTAAAATATTACTGAAAAAGTGTTAAAATGAATTTTCCTCAATCTTATAAATTCATCTTCCAAGATCCTTACCCATGTGGAAATTTGGTGGCAGAGCTGTTTTTTAAAAAATCAAAATTGTGTATTCACACATTGATATATTATGAGAATTTATATTCAAAAACACTTACTTCTTGTTCAAGAGTGGTCAACATGTGCAAGATTGCAGAAAACAAAGAAGATTCTTCTAGTGATAGTGGTGGTAAGTTTTTTTTTTTGTTTTGTTTTTTTATTACTGTATTTTGATATTTTCAGATCTTATATATGTGATCATTGGAAGAATGTAGAGATTCAACCCTGTTAGTCAAATAGAGATTCAACCCTGTTAGTCAAATAGATTCTTATCCATAACAGGTTATAAAGCAAACTTTTCAGTATGACATGTTTTGAGGATCTCTTTTTAAACTAATAATTCCTACCCATTCTGAGTTTCTTACTTGGTGATATTTAAGAGGAAAAATTCATTTATCTGAACATTCAGTGAGTACCTTTGCTCTTCACTGCAAGTAGAATTTTTCCTTCCAGTTTTTACAAGGGTTGTGCTACTACACAGTTTGTTTTTTCCTACACACTCCTATTCAATCACCAAGTTCCCAAAGGCCAAAACTATCACAAGCAGAGCTCCCATTTTTATTCTTCCTTTTTCATAGGGATTTAGTGTCCAGTGATACACTGAACTCTTTTGTTCAGTTACAAAAGATACTGAGAAAACTTTTGTGATTTTTTAAAAACCATTAATCAATTAGAATGTTAGCTATGTAATAGCAAAAGCAACTTTTTTGTTTAGCACTACTGGTGTTAGTGCGCTATTTTGTTTACTGAATAGATGTTAATTCAATGGTGGAAATAATTGATATACAAAAAGACAATAATGGTGTGTGATTTTAATCCATTTTTTCCTTTGGAGATTTTCATGTAATTGATTTATCACATTAGTGGGTAAAGCTTTCTTTCTAATGTTTGGAGAAGACTTATAGAAATCTACTTCTGCATTAGTGTAAGAAATTTACACTTTAAAATTTCTCAGCTGGTTCATCATAGAAACCTAGGGTGTGAGAGATTTTTCTGATACTTTTGTATTATCATTTGAATACTTTGTGTATACACATTTGAATTTTCTGTATTTATAGATGAAGGAGGGATATGGTTCACAGCTCCAGTGACTTATATAGAAGAATACCATCTACCAACTTATTTTGACGAAGAAAGACCAACATATTATGGATGGTAAGCTTTCACTTTTGCCCATTACTTAATTAGAATTAGCTTTGTGGGAAGCATCAAGAAATTTTCAATAGATCTTTTAGAAAATGTACAGAGAGTTGTGGGAAGCGTCAAGAAATTTTCAATAGATCTTTTAGAAAATGCACAGAGAGTTCTGATGAAAAATAATCTCCAGCAAAAATTGAAAAGGTCAAACATACAGGGTGTAAAAAAGAATTTAAAATTATTGCTGCAAAGATGGCAGAGTAATGAAGTTTTGCTATACTTAGCATTTATTGATGCATAGACACTTTCAGTCACTCTTCAGAAGCTCTTCAGATTGCGCAGGGTGGAACTGTTTTTGTAGTCTGTTTACATTGAGAATGTGCAAAAACCATGGAGTGAGTCTACTATTTAATACTGTCACTAAGTAAAAAGAGTTTTGAGACCAATTAGGGTTTAATTCTACTTTTGATATAGGATGCAATTCAACAATTAATTAGCCAGAGAATACATGACTCAATCAACAAAGTTTTACTATAAAAACACCACTATAACCGTATGGTTTTTTTTTTTTTATTGTTTTTGTTTTTGTTTTGTTTTTTGCCTTGGGTCACACAGCTAGGAAGTGTTAAGTGTCTGAGGCCAGATTTTGAACTCAGGTCCTCCTGATTTCAGGGCTGGTGCTCTAACCACTGTGACACCTAGCTGCCCCCAACCATATGTTTTTAAGGAAAGAAACAGGTAAGAAATGCAAAGTCTTGAAATGTTCATATTTTTATAAGGAGCCATCAATTACCATACTTAATAAAAATACTAAAATTTTATTTACTATATGTCCAAGTTCAAGAAACACTTCTGAATTCCTTCAAAGAAAGTAAATACTTCTCTAGGTTTGAATTCAGTTGTAAAACAGATATCAGGGAAGGAAAATTTATGTGAAAACTCTGCTATGCGAGACTGACAGTTTCAGTTTTCTATTCATTTGAGATTTAATTGATAATGGTCTCATTTACTTGGGATAAAGGAACCATTTCTTACTTGTTTCTCTTGTAGTGCCTACAAGATTATGCACTTAGATTAAGTACTCCATGGATCTAACATGGATTCCTTGGATGGCATGGATTGATTCCTTGCTTAACTCATTGAAGACTTTTTTGAGCAGAAGGCACTCTTTAAATGGTAAAGAATTGTTCTGCACTGTTGTATCCCTTGACACATGCTTAGGATCTATTTGAAATCTGAGGTAACAGTTTCTCATAATGAGAATTCTTTTAATAGGTACAATTAATGGTTCTCTGTTCCAGGGATGGTTGATGGCCATAGAATGTAGGTTCCAATTAAGCAGACTCCTCAAAAAGGAAGAGCTTGGCTGGCATAGAAATGCAACAAGGATAGGAATTAGACAGTGATGGCAAGTGGGATTGCACTGATTTCTTCCCCTCAAGAGGAGGAAACTCCCTTTACCAGTGAAGTTTAGACTTTTCTCCCCATTATTTGTACCAGATACCAAGAACTCAGAAAGCTATTGTGATACATTATGTTCAAGCAGCCAATGAATATATAAACAGTAGGAAACTCCCACCCCAACTTTTTTTGACTAAACCTTTCTTGAGAATCTTGGGTAACTTGGTCTGAATCACTTAACTTTTGAGGGAATCGATTTCTCTCTGAATGTAATAAGAGTGCCAGAGTGGATGGCCACTTTCTTTTTGACCTCCCTTCTAGCTGAAACATTGTTTTTTTTTAAATGTCTCAGTAAAAATCTACAGCTTCTGTCACTCTATTAGAATGGGACTTGATGATGGAAAAAAGCCTTTTGCATTTGGTTATTCTATTTTTCAAAAGGGAAAATAGTACTTTCATGGTCTTTCTGTACATCCTTAAACTTCTTTAGGATTCAAAAAAACCCAGTGTTCTCAATGTCCACAAGCTAAATATTTCAAAGAATAAGGGACAACTAAGAGAGGAGGTTGAACAAAATGATGCATGGACTCAGAAAGTTAAAATATTTTTAGAAGTCAAATGAACAGCGTCTGCCTTAATCAACTGGATTCATCTTCTGGTGTCCTTACCAATTGGAAAAAATGATTGGGAAATCCTAAAAATGATTGGGAAATCCTTTTGGCTAACTTCATATTCACATACTTGACATTTGAAAAGGAGTTATATTTAAACTTTTTAATTTTTGTTCAAGGGATGAATCTATGTGGAGTTATGTAGAAAGAAAAGAAAAATTCTCTTCTTACTTCGGTGGTGAGTTTCTTTTATTCTTTGTATAATTGCTGATTTCACTCCATATATGATTATTGGAACAATGTTGATATTGCCTCCTAAGATCATGAAATAGATTTTTTTTCAATAGAAGCCTAAACTAGCAAACATTTTTAGAAAGGCATTCTTCAAGGAGTTCCCTTGTAAATGGATGGCACATACCCCTTCTTAGTAGCTGACATAGGAACATTCAACATGACCAATGCATGCTTAGGAATTTTTAAGTGGCCACATTTCCTCTAACTTGCCTAAGAATTGTTGCCACGCAGTTTTTTTTTTTTTTAACATAATTCCATTAAGCCAACAAATCCCTAATTTCTAAATCTACCAGCAGGAAAGCTCCCTTTTTCAATTTTTTCTTTTCATACTCAGTGTACAATGTTATAATGAATATTCCTATTCAGTTACTAAGCAGACTTTTCTGTATCACCCAGAAAATATGTAGAATAATGACTTCTTTGGGACAAAGATTTTGTTCTCTTTAACCTTTGCTTACTGAACCCCCCAGCCTCTCATATCATTAGAAATCTGTGGTCTTTCATAATTGTCTGACATTTGTTATCACTGTCAATGCTTTGTGTGTGTATCCACTGTATTTAAAGATAAAAGTGACATATGGATTGCAGAACCTGCTTTGCATGCAGAAGGACATTCCAATCCACCAACATATAGAGAACCAGCCAATCAGTATGCAAGGTGACTTTCCATTTTTGCCTATAATTTTATTAGCATTATATTTGTAGTGAGGACCAAAAGAATTTGAATCTGTTCATTTTTAGAACATGTACAAAGTTTCAATGGAAAAAAATCTTAAAAATTTAACTCAGAGTCTGAGCAATGAGCAATAAAAACTTAATGCACACTATTACAAAAATGGCAGGAGTATGTAGCATCCACACTACGCCTTTTGTTAGAAGGCCTCAGCATCTGTTTGTGAGTTGACCTGTTTCAATGTCATTCCATGACATTGAGTCATTCCATGGAACTTAACTTTTCCTAGTCAAATTGTTTCAACAATCCTTTTTTTGAAAATGGATGAAAACCATATCAGTAACTACAAAGATAGTCTCAAGGTCGTCCACTGTAACCTGATAAAGAAAAGTTTATAAAAAGGTTCAGGTTTCATTCTGATCCTGAACCACTATACAATTCAAGAACAAACTGGAAAGGACAAAGTTCTACCTGAAAGATATATATATAAAACACTACTCACCATTTTCTTTAGAAAAGAGAATGTCTTATGAAATTCCATCTTTTGACAAATATTCATATTTTTCAATTGATAAAGACTCACAAGTTGCCACAAGCAATTAAAATGCTATCAAATTATACTGTTTAATATGTTCATATTCAAAAAATTTTAATGCCTTTAAAAAAAAAGTAAACTTCTCAAGTTGGATCTTTTCCATTTGCAACATTGTGCAGTTTTTTATGTACCTGAATCAGAATTCATTTTAGCTCATGTTGTTTGGTCAAAAAATACCCTATCTGTAATGTCATAAGGCTTTAATTTTTTCCTTGCTCAGTAAGTTTGATGAATCTATGTGCAGTCTATATGGATCCTGTGTTTATAAAATAGTGGAAACTTAAAGAAAAGGCCTTCTTTTACAAAGCAGAGAATTCTATAAAGGAAGAATGGCATCCCTCCAAATACATTTATATTGTTTTTTGGACCATTGTGACATTTCTTCTGAAATCCATATTATGAAACCATGAAAACTTCATAAGTTTTTCTGCTAGTTTGATTTGCATTCTTGATGTAAATATTTGTGGTAATTCAATCTCTGCTTGCCTACTAATACATCAGAATCCATCTTAAAGAGTTTTGGCAATGGAAAATTCTAACCATTAATAGATGTTTGATCATTTATTCGATTTAAATTTTCTAGCGTTTAATTTCCACATGTATCAAATAAGGCAGTAAAAGTTGAAGATCTTTGTTTCTTCTAACTATAAATTGTGGGATCTAAAATCTCATCATCCTTCCATAGCAATATGATTTGAAAATTTTCTGTGTTATCCTGTGTTTTTTCCCTACCTTCTTTTTCTCTTTGTATGTCTCCTCCTCTTTTCTAAGCTGCATGCTTACGGCTGCACAATTGATCAACTTAGTCACTCTCATAATTATAAATGGAGATTGAAATGTAAAACTTCAAAGTGTGTTCACACTTATATTACTGAATACATCAGTCAAGCTAGATGTTCTCTAAATTCACTACAGTTTAGGAAGTAAAATAATGGTGAACAAAATAAAAGTGTACAGAATCAATTCTAAGGAATCAATGAGAGCACTATTATAGAGGAAATAAAAAGAAGAGTTGAAAAAGGAATAAATGGCGACTGAGAATTACTATACAGAGAATTTTGTTCCCCTAAACATTCTCCTTTCCTGTGGTCATTCCTTAATGGGCAGCTTAAGAAAATTCTACGAAATTCATAGGAGGAGAGAATGTATATATCATAGTAAGATCAGGCGTATTTGTCAGGCACATGGGACTGTGATAGTCAAGACAACAAGACAATAATTGCAACAATTATGAATTTTTGTATAGGTTGTGCCCAAATAAAATCTTAAAAAAAAAAAGGTAAAGGAAAGTTTGGCAGGCCGGAAAAAAGAGACTAAGGATGGGACTGAAAGAGTTGCCTATGATAGAAAGTGTGACTGCAGAGAGAAAAACAAAATCTCAGATGAGGAACTCCCTCTACCATAACAACTGGAACATTTTCTCAAAATATCATAATGTCAGATACATACAAAAAAGAGAGATAAAGTGATTGATCACACCTGAGCATTCAAGCAATATGTATATAGGTAAGAGACAGAAAAGCATGAATTTTTCTCTTCCTGGTTGAGAGTGAGGTCGTTATTCCCTGAGTAACTTTTGCTGAGTCACTTCATTCATTTGGGTTTCAGTTTTCTCATCAGGATAATAATTCAGAGAGTTAGAGGTTGCTTCCTTTGTGATCTCCTTCCCAGTCCTAAAAGAATGCCACCATTCACCAATGTCTATCAAAACAAAGGTCTTTCCATGCTATGACAGAGGGATGCATCCGTCGTATCAGAAACAACTCTTTCAATTCTTTTCCTTCCTTGACGTTAAGGTAGTACTATTTAGGCTTTTCATTAATCAATGTTTTTGAATTTTTTTAAGTTGATACATTAGTCAATACTGAGAAAAGATTATGATATCTCCAATGAAAAGAACAATCGCCACGATAGGTTAGACATATGTTCAGTATTTCTACAGATAAAAAGCTTGCACCAGCCACTCTATAGATTCCTATTCCTGGTAAAAAGATTATGGCAAATTCTTTTCTGAAATTGCCCATTTGCTTGTTTGTCATTTTAAAAGCAGGATTTAATTTTGAATGTATTTTTACTTGCTATTGTAGGAAGATCAAACTATTCCCAACTCCAGAAATTACAGAAGACCCCTGGCCTAGTGAAAGTGGTGAGTTTCACTTTTGTTCTTTCTGGTTTCATGCTTGAACTTTAAACTGATTTAAGTGCAATCGATGCTCACCAAGAGCAGCCTAATCTAGATAACATTTTCAAAATGACATTCTTTCAGTCTTCTAGAACAACAATGCTGTCCTCAGGACTGGAACCAACCTCTAACCAGTGGATAGCCAGAATTGCACAAAGCAGGCTAGAGATAAGGAGACTCAGGACACCAATTTAAGTTTAATTTGTTTCAGAGTGAGGAATAAAACAGCTGCAAGCAGAAGACTCCTCCTAAGAGGAAGGCTTGAAGCTGTTGATGCTGGGACCACTCTATACAAAATCTTTCCAAGATCTTCAGAGATTTTTTTCATGGTTAGCATTTCTTGGGACAATACAGATTTTCTGTCATGTGTCCCATAGTTTGACAGAACCAGAGTTCTGTAAGAGGAACTGGAATATGCAGTACTTGTCAGTGACAAGGAACAGGGATTGTGAACATGTGGTAGACATCCCTGAAAAATAAGGAAAGCTAAATCATTTAGTGAATACCGGGAGCTGGTCAGTCCAAGCAATACACTTTTGTCCAGGGTGATGTAATCTTTAATTGCAAAGGATTATTGTTAGGCCAAGATTGGGACATGGCCTCTTTGCTGGGCCTTAGCTCTGGGAACCAAAATATTTTCATAATGTATCTAATCATAGTTCCTCTACAATTTAGGACTACTTAACAGGGAAAATTCATGCCTTGAAACTTCCAAAGGGTATACTAGTCCTTTGCCACAAGAGTCTTTCTCTGTAGTTAACACAAAAATTGCTGGCACATTATTTTTTATAGCTTTGCACCCCCAAAATTAGGGACTTAGCAATTAATAGGAGGCCCAAATCACCTAGAGTAACGCTTCCATATTTACTTTTCTCTTGGTACCTAAGGTATTTTGGGTGCTTCTGTTCATGCATCAAGTAAATTTGTAGATGACTCTAGAAATAGAATCTACTTAAGTCTCTACTTATTCTTAGCATTGTTGTCCTAGTAAAGGTTATATCTTTATTCATCTTTCCTTCCTTAGCCCGCTAGCAGAGTTGATGTGTCATTCACATCTGCTCAACTGATTTTAATTCAACAGGGGAAAGAAAAAGCTTAGTTACATAACAATGACATAGACAGTAGTAATTTTCAGTCCCTTTTTACTGTGGGAATTATCTGTAATTGATTTATTGAGTCAAAACTGTTGACAATCATCTTGGGGGTGGGGTGGGGAGAATAACAAAGATAATAATCACTAACCTTTATGTAATGTTTTAAATTTCCCTAAGAGCTTTACCTAAGTTTGATTCTGTTCTAATTTTACAGATGTGGAAATAGTCCAAGAGAACCCAGTGGTTATATGACTAGTTGTTAAGTGTCTGAGGGTGGATTTGAACTTAAAATCTTCCTATTTCCAACAGCAGTGCTCTATGCACTAGGCCTTTTAGATGCTTTTGAAGCCTGGATCTCTGAGAGAATCCTTGGATTTTGGAGGGTTTTAGGTCAATGTCATTTTGAGTACATAATAATTGGTATTATAAAATGGACCAGCCTTCTAAGTCATGTATTAGCTAGGGAACAATCTTCACAGAAAATATTTGGTGAAACTTGGATTCTGTTGGCCACACTTCCCTACAGTCACATAGGATAAAGTGGCTCCCCTCAGTTCTTTCCAAGGCATTAATTAGCAGAATAGGGAAGAGTTTGAACATAAGTAATGCACTTCCTGGTAGGCTGATTTTGCTAAGAAGTATTCACCATTATGTTGAGATTCAGGTTTTGTTTCCCAGTTAGTATTTGGATTGGCCAAGTCCAGCTTTTTTGGCATTTAGCTGCTATTGTAGAGGGAGAGGACAATATGTAGATATAGATGTTCAGTACTGGGAACAAGGCTGTAGGTTGTGGTTTTCAGAGTCTCTATGCTGTAGAAGAAAGCCCACTTCAGCTGGTAGCTCTCTCTTGCCAACATTATTTGCATAGTTTTAGTGTCTGAATCCCTGAATTATTCTTGCTCCTAGAGAGAATAAGTGATGACACAGCAAAGAACACAATACAAGGGAAAAGCAGTAAAAAGAGGAGGCTGCTTTCATTCTTTCGGTGAGATTTTGTGTCCCAAGAACAAAATTGTACTGATGAAAACTAATTTCTCCTGACTTCATTTTGACTCTTTGGTAGCTGGACAACTGCTAGGGGGCACAGTGTATGGAGAGTCAGGACTGGAGTCAAATATGGCCTCAGGCTCTTATTGGCAGAGTCTGGACCAGTCAGTTTCAGTTAGAGTCTCTGTTTCTTCATCTGTCTGGATGAAGGAACTGGTGAGGGAAATGGCAAATCATTTCAGTGTGTTTGCCAAGAAAATCCTAAAATGATTCATAAAGACTCAGATACAACTGAAATAAGACCAAACAATCATCTCTAGAACCCTATTTTACTTTTTGCTGGACAACAAGTCCTCCCTAAAAGTCTTAATGGTTCGTGTTGCACTCCAGTGAACCATGCAGAAGAAAGAATATTGGGTGGGAATTCTGAGGACTGCTCTGGATCCAAATCTTAAGCTCTGCCACTTCTCACTATACATGTAATGCTAGTCAGGTCATTTAACATATCCAGGGCTAATTTTCCTCATCAGGTGTAGAGAGAGCGTTAGGGTAGTATGATTTTCAAGGTCCTTTCCCATTCTATAGATGTGGTCTCACAAGCTTTCTAAATTATAGAGGAAGGTCCAGGAAGCCCTTGATATGTCACATGTAGAAAAAAAGTGAGCAAATATTTAAGAATTTCCTTTTAAGAATTTCCTTTTGAGAGGAAGATAAATCTATCAATGGAAAAGAAATATTCGCTACATACAGTCACACATTATGTATGTGTATATATATATAAATATATACACATACATAATGAGTATGTGTATAAATTGAATAATGAGTATGTGTATAAATTGAATAATGAGTATGTGTATAAATTGAAACGTGTACAATATGTGTATAATATTAATACACATATGCATATGTTTCAATTTATACACATACTCATTAACACACCCACATTCCCATGCATATATGAACACATATGCCCACATTCATCAAAACAAAATAGATTTTCCTACACACATGGATTCTTGCAATGCATATATTCACAGATACATAAACCTACATACATATAGCTTGAGACATACAAATATATGCATATATTCTCAAACTATTGACATAGAGCCTTCCTAGTCTTATTTTCCTTATGTAAGACTGAGATGTGAATGATGCTCAAACTTAGTTTGATTATATCATTCATAGAACAGAGAACGTGCATGAATGACAATAAATCTTTTCCTCACCATGAATTTCAGATGTTTCTCACGGACATCTAGAAAACAGAAAAAGGTACATCATGAAAAGTCAATTTCAGGGGATTCAAAAAGGTATTTTCACATCTTCATTTATGCTTTGTTAACACCGTTTGGGGGATTCGTTGGTAGTCCTGGCTTCCCGGCCACTTCATCATTTCATTGTTTTTCACATCTTCATTTATGCTTTGTTAACACCGTTTGGGGGATTGGTTGGTAGTCCTGGCTTCCCGGCCACTTCATCATTTCATTGTTTTGTCTGATATAAAAAGTCATTGCTCCTTCTGGAACCCATACACATCTTCATCTCATTAGTGAGCGGACGCGTTCCCAGAGACGCTCTGGGCGCTCCGAGTTTGAGACACACGGGAGCACTAGTAGTCTCAGAGCACACAGCCAGGTGACCTGCACGTTATTCTTAATGAGCTATCCTGTTTCCTTCACAACCGTGTTCTCTGAGAAACTTACACTTGTTTTCACTTCTAAAATCTTCTCTGCCAATTTGTAAATTGTATTTACTTTTAAGAAGCCTTGCATCATTGGAGGGCGTAATTATATCCTTATTTTTCCTCAGAGCCATCGATGAATCCAGAAAAAATGTCTCTGAAGACACAGCGTCCCCAGGTTGCAGTATTTTGTCATGGTTTTTTTCTTCTAGGAAATAGAGAAACCCCAGGAAATAAAGTTAGGAGAGGAAATGTTTGTCCTGGTTTTGTCCTGCGTTTTGACGCCTGCCTGTGTTCTCCCTAATTGTTCAGGGAGTCATACGCAGGCAGGAAAGTGTAGGAAGCTCCTACTGAGAACCAAGCTCAGCGTTAAATGTTGGGGCAAGAGAGAGGAAAGAGAGTGACGCAGTCCCTCACGCCGAAGCTCGCCCCGCCCCCTCAGCGGGGGACCAGGTGGAAACGCCCCGGAAAAGGCGGGGCTACCGGCGCCCTATGACGACATGAGGGAGCCCCGGGGAACTCTGGGATTGGGGTAGCCCCGGTGTAGGTGTGGCCGCTGGAGCTGAGCCGTGAGGGCGGCTGGAGGGAAGGGCGTGGCTGCGAGCTTCTCCTGCTGGCTCCGAGCCTGCCAAGGGCCCTCCTTCCCCTTCCCCCTCCCGTTTTGGGCGGGAGTTTGGGTCGGGGGCGAGGCTCCCTCAGTCCCAGGGCGGGGTCTGGCCCCATTTGGGAGCCGGAAAAGGGCCTCCTAACCATGGTAGGCGTCTCCTAGGTCGTGCTCCTATGATCTTTTAGAGTTGCCCCCAGCCCCGCCACTTCTACAGAAAGCTCCCCCCCAGCCCCGCCTTGGGCCCAGTAACAGACCCCGATCAGGTTCGGTGGTTTATGGCGACGGGTTTGTTCTGGGATGGGGTTGAATCAAGTTTCCTCAATTAAGAAATTACATGATTATCATATATACATATATGTATAATATATTTGCATATTTATATATACATGTAGGTATTGAATAGGTATTGAATTCTAAATTTTCGGAAACTTTGCATATTTATATATACATGTAGGTATTGAATAGGTACATGTAGGTATTGAATAGGTATTGAATTCTAAATTTTCGAAAACTTTGCATATTTATATATACATGTAGGTATTGAATTCTAAATTTTCGAAAACTTTAAAATGGAGAAATCAACATTTTTTCTAAATAAGAATATTTGAAAACATCTTGAAGATACTAATATGTGTTTTATAGACGGGTGTATTTGAAATGTAACTTTATATTGGAGTGGGAGGGACTAAATTATCTAGTTAATATTTTCCAAATTATATGTAAAAATAATTACCATTATCAAAATGTTTGAATTTGAATTCTCTCCCTTGCTGTCTCCTCCTTCCTCATAAACCACATATTATCCATAATTGAATAAAATTGGATAAACCACATGTGTGGTCATGCAAAACCTTTCCAGATGAGTCTTTGAAATCGATCAAAAAAGTTTAAAGTTATGCTTCAATGTGCATTCAGAATCCAATTCTTTTCCTGGAGATGAATGGCATTTTTAATTTTCAGTCTCTCATAGTTGGAGACTGAACCAAAATGGCAAAGGAAAACCAGGAAGTTGGTGGAGCTCTTAACATTTCCCTAGGCACAATGTTGAAATTGAACTATAACAATTTTCCAGCCCTAGATAACTTAGATGAACTTCAGGAAAGGGTGGTTGGTCTTGGGTAGAAGAGAATCCCAGGCCAAGGTGTTTCTGAGCAAGAGAGCAAGAGGCTCTTAGCCACTGCCCAGATCAGCAGGCCTGCAGCCTCATCAGCCATCTGCTGGCCTCTACCCCCAAATCAATTGGCAAACTCTCAACTCTGGGACCTTTAACTCAAGCAGCAAGTACTAGGCTGGATTACTCTAGCCCAGAGGAGAAGGGTAAGCCTGCCAACTTGGAGACACTGGCTCAAAAGGCCAGTGTCCATGTTCCTAGTCCCTGGCACCCGAAGCTTGGTAAAGCACCCCCTCCACCCCAAGGAACAGAAGTAGAACATTCAGTGAGCCTAAAAAAAGACCCAATACCATGAAAAGCTAGTATTAGCAGCAGGAAAGATTGATCTCAGAGGACAATGTCAAAGACATACATGTGAAGTTTCAAAAATGACTTTGCATCTTCCCAAGTCCAAAAGATCCTCTTGGAAGAAGCCAAAGAGGATTAAAAATTAATTTTCCCCAGTTCATATAAATCAATGTTTTACATTTGTTTTTAAAACTTTGATTTCCAGATTCTCCCCCTTCCCAACTTACTCCACACGGAGAAGGCACATTGCAAAGTTATGCAAGACATTTCCATAAAAAGCATGAGATGGATGAGCCATCCTTTGGGTTGGCCAAGTAGAGATAAAACATACCCAAGAACATTTCAGGGGTGGGGATTAAGAGGCATCCCATCATGTCAGCACGAAAACAAGATATTTGTGTCAGCATTCTCATGATACTATAATTACGCAAGTAGGTCTTGTGCCTGATACACAATTATAAAATAATGAGGTTTGCAAAAAGGTTTCTCAGAATCTATATTCCTATATGACTTATAATTATTTTAATCTTTACTATTAGATGAGTAGATAAGTATTACTAAATGAGTAATTGGTAACAATTATTGCCCCTCATAAAATCATAATGAACTGATTAATACTGATTAGGGTCTTGTGTAGGTATCCTCAATAAATCAGCTTATTTACCATTTCAATCCAGAGAAAGACATAAGTCTTTAGATTATTACAATGTATACATGGAGAGCAGCAAAACCAGAATGGGGAAATCCCCTTACTGAGGTGCAAAGGTGACATTGGTGAAGAGGGAAATCGGTACAACTTATACTGATTATGTTCCATTTGATTAAACAGTATGTATGTGTATATAAGATCTGATAAGAATCTTTGAATAAAACAGGCTCTACACAGGTTATATAAATTGGGTTATATAAATTGGGAGATAGCATTTGATCAAGAGAAACAGCACAAGCATAGTTTGCTTTACAAATGGGTTCTGATGTCATATATCTTTTGAGAATATGATGCAAGTTTACAGAAATAATTATACCACATCTGTGAAAGAAAGAAGTGTAATCCTTCCAAATAAGACAAACAGCTATAGATGAATGTAATCTAAAAGGTAAAGTATCAGTCATCAGTAGTGAAGGAAAAACTGGATCAGAAGACTGAAAAATAGAAATCAAAGTCCCAATCATTGAATGTTCATGTACAATAAGACCAGAAATATTTTTTTCCAATAGTATTTTGTTAAAGATAGTTTTCAACTTTCATTTTGGTAAAACCTTGTTTTAAATTTTTCTCCCTCCCTTACCACCCCTTCCCTAAGACAGGAAGTAATCTGATATAGGTTAAATAAGTGCAATTCTTTTAAACATATTTCCATTTTTGTCATGTTGTTCAAGAAAAAAAATCTAAAAGGGGAAAAAAACCTCCAGAGGAAAAAAAAATGTGATGATTCTCTGCTTTGATCCCCATTCAATCTCCATATTTTGTCTCTGGATGTGGATGATATTTTTCTATCCCAAGCCTATTGGAATTGCCTTGAATCACCACACTGTATAAAAGAACCAAAGCCATCAGAGTTGATCATCACATAATCTTGTTACTGTGAGCAATATTCTGGTTCTGCTCACTTCACTCAGCATCAGTTCATATATCACAGTGTATCAGAAATCACTGATTTCTGAAATCAGTCTACTCATTTATTTTTTATAAAACTATTATATCCCATTATCTTTATACCATAACTTAATTCAGCCTATTCTGATGGGCATATACTCAGTTTTCAGTTTCTTGCTACTACAAAAAGAATTGCTATAAACATTTTTGGACATAAAGGTTCTTTTCCCTTTTAAATTATCTCTTTGATATTCAGACCCAGTAGTGAGAATGCTGCATCAAAGGGTATATACAGTTTGATAGTCCTTTGGCCACAGTTCCAAATTGCTCTGCAAAATGATTGCATCAGTTCACAATTCCACCTACAATGTATTAGTGTTCCAGTTTCCTCTCCCCTTCCCCCAATATTATCTTTTCCTCTTATCTTGACCAAATTAAGAGGTTTAAATGCTACCTCAAGAGTTGTCAATTCACATTTCTCTAATCAATAGTGATTTAAAACTTTTTATAAAACTAGAAATGACTAATTTCTTCAGCTGAAAATTGCTTTATATTCTTTCACTATCAATTGAATGACTTTCATTCTTATAAATTTGAATCAATTCTCTAATAATTTTAGGAATGAGGCCTTTATCAGAAAATCTGCCTGTAAAAATTGTTTCCCAGCTTTCTGCTTCCCTTTTAATCTTGATTACACCATTTTTGTTTGTACATTGTACAAAACCTTTTAAATTTGATGTAAGATTAGAAATATACATGAAATATTTCATTTCATAACATTTTCTAATTCTTTTTTTTATAAATTCCTCTTCTCCACAGATCGACAAACTATTCCTCACTCTCCTAATTTGCTTTATATCACCCTTTATGTCTAAATCATGTACTCATTTTGACCTTATCTTGGTGTGGGGTATGAGAGGAAAGTCTATGCCTAGTTTCTTAAATTTTAAAGTTTTTCTAGCAGTTTTTGCCAGATCATGAATTCTTATCCTAAGAACTACAGTCTTGGAGCTTATCAAACAATAGATTATTATATTAGATTATCAGATTACATAATAATACATATAATTACGTAATAAATATTGATACTATTATATTATATATATATATATTATATATAGTAGATTATTATATTACTACTGTCTTGTGTAGCTAATCTATTCCACCAATCCACCACTCCATTTCTTAGCTAGTACCAATTTGTTGCTGCCAACTTTTAAGAGCTCATGGCCTATGAGCCCTTTGATCTCAGAGGTGAGATGAATGGGGTGGAAAACTCATAGGGTGTAAAAAGAGCTCCAGTTTATTATGCTGTACAGCCTTGTTGATACATATTTTTGCAAGCATGATCACAGTAGGCAATCCCTGTTCACATAGCCACTGGCTTATGACCCTTGGCTTACACCTGTGATTACAAATCAATGCTCCTTGCTCAATAAGGGCATTTCTGTTACATGGCAGAAAACTCATTGTGCATCAAGGTCAAGATGGTCTTGGTACTTCCTCTCAGCAGAATTCCATGATGATTTTTTCTTTATAGTGCAATCTTTCCATGGCCCTTTATTACACAGTTTCCTTTGCATCATGATGTCCAAATAATTCATTTACTATTTCTGCCTTTGTGCATTTGATTGTGAGGTTTTTATGCCTTAATATATGGTCAATTTTTGTGTAGATGTCATTTCCTGCTGAAAAAAGTGTATTGATTGCAATCTCTAATCATTTTTCTCCAGAACCATGTCATATAAAACTTCTATTCACCTCCTTAACTACTTTTTTTCCTGTAACTTAATAAATTCTCCTCTAGGAAATTAGATGCTATTCCATTTGATACATATATGTGTGTTATTGATATTATTTCATTGTCCATGCTATCCTTAACAAGATGCATTTTCCTTGTCTCTTTTAATTTCCTTTGTTTGCTTTTGCTTTGTCTGAGATCAGCATTGCTATCCCACCTTTTTATTTTTTTAACTGTAGCTGAAGAATACTATGTTCTGCTCCAACCCTTTACACTTATTCTCTATTTCAAATGTGTTTACTACAAACAACATAAAGTAGGATTCTGGTTTTTAATCCACTCTATTTGCTTCCATTTTATGAGGGAATTCAACCCATTCACATTCACAGTTATGATTATGAACAGTATATTTTTCTCAATCCTATTTACCCCATTTATACTTTTCTCTCTTTTTTCACCCTTTCCCTCCTCATCAGGGTTTTGTTTCTGACCCCAATCTTTCTCAATTTGTCCTGTATTCTTTGACCCCCTATTTTCCTTTCCCCATTCCCCTTCCACTTCTGCCCTCTCTTCTATTAGCCTCCTCTTGGTTGGAGCCAAGATGGCAGAGAGCAGACATGACTTTCTATGACCACCTCTGACCACCTCTGACCTTCTCTCAAACCAACAGCAGATTAAGCCTCTAAACTGGTTTTAGAGTCACAGAACCCACAGATATTTGGAGTACAGCACACTTCCAGATGGATACTTTGGAAGTACTTTGGATAATTCAGAACAGGTTTGTTTCATTTGGGCAGAAGTCAATGTCTACAGAGCCCAAACCGTAGAGTATAGAGCCCAGGGCAAGGAACTGGGGTGGGGAGACTTTCTTGGAAGATTTCATAAAGAATCTTAAAAGAAAGGAAAAAATGGGTAAAGGAAATGAGATCTTTGCAAGAAGGGATGGGAAAATCATATAACTTCCTACAAAGTAGATTTGATGAAATGGAAAGTTTATAACTCCTTACAAAAATAGATATGAAAAAGATACCAATTCGTTGAAAAAAAAATATGTGAAATGGAAAAAACTGCAATGAATAATTCAATTGGCCAAATACAAAAGGATCTTAAAAAAGTAACTGAAAGAAATAATATACTAAAAATAGAGCTGAACAAATGGAATCTAATGACTTAAGATTTCAAGAATCAAACAAAAAAAAAGAAAAAATAGAAGTAAATATGAGATACCTCTTAGGAAAAACAATAGATCTGGAAAACAGACCTAGGAGAGACAATCTAAGTATTACTGGACTTCCTGAAAATAGCCATTGAAAGAATTCACCTATCACCTCCTGAAAGAGACCCCAAAATTAAAACACTAAGGAATATTGTGGCTAAATTTCAGAACTATTACACATAGGAAAAGATATTGCAAGCAGCCAGAAAGAAACAATTTAAATACCAAGGAGCCACAACCAGGATTACCCAGGATCTAGCAGCTTTTACCTTAAAGAATCAAAGGACCTGGAATCTGATATTCCTAATCTAAAAGAAACTTGCTTTATAGTCAAAAATAAGCTATCCAGCTAAAATGAGCATTATCTTTCAGGGAAGAAGATGTACACTCAATGATATAGGTAAAAGATATTGCAAGCAGCCAGAGAGAAACAATTTAAATATCAAGGAGACACAATCAGAATTATCCAGGATCTAGCAGTTTTTACCTTAAAAAATCAAAGGACCCAGAATCTAATTTTCCAATTGCAAAAGAACTTGGTTTATAGTCAAGAATAAGCTATCTAGCTAAAATGAGCATTATCTTTCAGGAAACATGGACACTCAATTAATTATATAGGTAAATTTCATCTATTTCTGATGAAAAGACCAGAACTGAACAAAAAAGTTGATCTCCTAACATAGAACTCAACAAAAGCATAAAAAAGGTAAAAAGGAAAGAATTCTTGAAAATTATTTCTGTTATAGGGAGTGCAGGAATGATTTGATTTTATTATGGTAATATGAAAAAGTAATTAGAGATGGAAAGGGGTTGCACTGAAAAAAGAGGGAAAAGGAGGTAAAATAAAGAAAATTACATCTCACAAAGAGGCAAAGAAGATCTATTATAATTGAGGGAAAGAAGGGAAGGGAATGAACATTGTGTGAATCTTATTCTTGGCTCAAAATGAATAATGATTTGGCTCAAAGAATATCAGAAATATTTGGTTTCACAGAGAAACATCTCACCTTATAGGAAAGTGTAAGAGGAAAAGGGAAAAGAAAGGAAGGCTAATAGAAGGGAAAACAGAAGTAGTAGGGGAAAGGTATAAGAAAGGGGGAAGGGCTCTAAAGGAGGAGAGCTATTTGAGGAAAGTGGTGATCAGAAGCAAAATACTGGGGAGGGGGAAAAGGGAAAGGAAAGAGAAAACTATAACTCAGGATAAATAAGGTGGCAGAAAATACAAAATTATTTTAATTGTGAATGTGAACAGGATGAACTATCACATAAAATGGAAGGGGATAGCAGACTGAATTAAAAGCCAGACTCCTATATGTTGTTTACAAGAAACACTTTTAAATCAGTCATGCAGAATGAAGGTAAAGGGCTGAAGCAGAATCTATTATGCTTCACATGAAATAAAAAAAAAAACAAACAAAAAAAAAACAGGGTAGCAATCCTGATTTCAGATCAAGTAAAAGGAAAGATAGATCTAATTAAAAGAGATAAGGAAGGAAACTATATCTTACTAAAGGGTACCATAGATAATGAAGCAATATCAATACAAAACATATGCACCAAGTGGTATAACATCCAAATTCCTAGAGTAGAACTTGAGAAATTTAAGAATAGACAGCACAACTATACTAGTGGGGGATCTCAACCTTGCTCTCTCAGAACTAGATAAATTGAACCATGAAATAAGAAATTAAGGCAGTAAACAATGTTAGAAAAGTTAGGTATGATAGATCTTTGGAGAAAATTGAATGGAGACAGAAAGGAGTTGACTATTTTCACGGCCGTTCATGGAACCTATACAAAAATTGACCATGTATTAGGGCATAAAATAATAAAAATCAAATGCAGAAAGGAAATAGTAAATGTACTTTTTTTTTCAGATCATTATGCAATAAAAATCACACACAATAAAAGGCCAGGAGAAAATAGACCAAAAATTAATTGGAAATTAAATAATCTAATCCTAAAGAATGAATGGGTGAAACAAATTATAGACACAATCACTTCATCCAAGAGAATGAAAATAATGGGATAACATGCCAAAATTTATGGGATGCAGCCAAAGCAGTTATTAGGGGAATTTTATATCTCTAGATACTTATTTGCATAAAACAGAGAAAGAGAAGATCAATGAATTGGGTTTACAACTAAACAAACTAGAAAAAGAGCAAATTAAAAACCCTCAATTAAATACCAAATTTGAAATTCTGAAAATAAAAGGGGAGATTAATAAAACTGAAAGAAAACCATTGAGTTAATAAAACTAAGTGTTGATTTTATGAAAAACCCAACAAAATAAACCTTTTAGTTAATTTGATTAGAAAAAGAAAAAATCAAATTGTTAATCTCAAAAATGAAAAGGGAGAATTTTCCATCAATGAAGAGGAAATTAGAGCAATAATTAGGAATTATTTTGCCCAATTATATACCAATAATTTGAAATTTTACTAAATTATAGAATTCTGCTGAGAGGGAGTATTGAGGCCACCTCAGTCTTGGATGCACAATAAGTTTTCTGCCACATTGCAGAAATTCCCTTGTTGAGCAAGGAGGTATGATTTGTGATCATGGGAACAGGTGTAAGCTAAGGGTCACAGTTGCTCATTAGCAGGGACACCTAGTCAGGGCCTCCCGCTTATGAGTGAGTTGCTAAATTGCTGGATTGGCTCTCCTCCTATTGGCAGATGTCATGCATATGCAAAGCCCACAAGCTGCTTCTCTGAATAGTGACTGGGAATTGCCTACTGTTCACGCACTAATCAGGCTTGCAAAAAATGTATATCAGCGAGGCTGTATGGCATAATAAATTTGGAGTTCTTTTCACACTCAATGAGTCTCCTGCCCTATTTATCTTGCCTCTGAGATCAATGGGCTTATAAGCTTTGAGCTCTTAAAAGACAGCCACAACAATAATCTAAGTGAAATGGAGGAATATCTACAAAAATATAGATTTCCCAGGTTAAAAAGGAAATAAATTATTTAAATAGTCTCATTTTAGAAAAAAATAGAACAAGCTACTAATCAACTAAGAAAAAATCTCTAGGGCCAGATGGATTTACATGTAAATTCTACCAAACATTTAAAGAACAATTAAATCCAATACTATGTAAACTATTTGAAAAAAATAGGGAAAGAAGGAGTCCTACCAAATTTCTTTTATGACACAGATATGGTGCTGATAGCTAAATCAGGTGTGTGTGGGAGAACAGAGAAAGAAAATTACAGATCAATTTCCCAAATGAATATTGATGCAAAAATCTCAAATAAAATACTAGCAAAGAGATTACAACAAAGTCATCCCCAGGATAATACATCATGACCAAGTAGGATTTATACCAGGAATACAGGGCTGGTTCAATATTAGAAAAACTATTAGCATAATTGACTATATCAATAACCAAATTAACAAAAACCATATAATCATCTTAATAGATAAAGAAAAAGCATTTGATAAAATCCAACACCCATTCCTATTGAAATACTAGAGAGTATAGGAATAAATGGACTTTTCCTTAAAATTATCAGTAGCATCTATTTAAAACCATCCATTTAAAACCATCTATTTAAAACCATCATATGTAATGGAGAAAAACTTAAAACCATTCCCAATAAGATCAAGAGTGAAAAAAGATTGCCCACTATCACCATTACTATTCAATATTGTATTAGAAATGTTAGCTTTGGCAATAAGAGAAGAAAAAGAAATTAAAGGAATTAGAGTAAGTAATGAAGAAACCAAATCACTATTCATAGCAGATATGATGGTATACTTAAGAGAATTCTAGAAAATCAACTAAAAAACTACTAGAAACAATTCACAACTTGAGCAAAGTTGCAGGAAACAAAATAAATTCACATAAATCATCAGCATTTTTATGTTACCAACCAAGTCCAACAGCAAGAGGTACAAAAAGAAATTCCATTCATAACTGTCAACAGTATAAAATATTTGGGAATCTGTCAAAGCAAAGTCAGGAACTATATGAACACAATTACAAAACACTTTGCACACAAAGTCCAATCTAATCAATTGGAAAAATATCAAGTGCTCATGCACAGGTTGAGCAAATATAATAAAAATGACATATTTATATATCTACTTATTTAGTGCCATATCAAACTCCCAAGTAATTATTTACAGACCTAGAAAAAAATAAAAGTTCACCTGGAATTACAAAAGTCAAGAATTTCAAGGGAATTAATGAAAAAAAATTCCAATGAAAGTGATGACCTAGATGTGCCAGACCTAAGCTATATTACAGAGCATCAGTCATAAAAATCATTTTGTACTGGCTAAGAAATAGACTAGTCTGGGTAAAACGAAAAAAAAAGTCTCATGATCTCAAATGTAATCCCAAGGAGGAAGCACACTAAGAAAATCCATAGCAGTATAACTCAGATCTAATTTCTACACAGAAGCATCTCAGTTCTACTTCCAGCCTTGTTTGAAGATTAGAACAAGAATAGAAAACCCAAACTAAAATAAGCCTGTAATCATTATGAATTAGCAGAGCATCCTAGAAGGCTAACTATGGATGGGGCCAGGAGCACTCTGTGGTTGCTCATATCCAAACCCAGATCAGAAACATGAAGAACTTAGATCAAAAGGCCAATAATAAGCTATCCCTGACTCAGATTACTTTGGTCCCATGGAAAACATGTTGTTCCCGAATGTGGCCTATCTCTGGGATCCTGAAAAAACACAATACTGTTAACCTCAAAGTAGAAGCAGTACCTTCCCTTCCCTTCCCTAGAGAGGTGAACATTGTCTAACCCTGATATTAAGTTCAAAGTCAAGAAGTGGAATGGAAGAATGAATGAATAATATTAAAAACAAAAGAATATCACAATAAAAAGTCCATTTGGTTTCAAGAAATCATTTCTTGAGTGTACCTCATATAATCTTTAAGAGTTATTTCTTTGCCTCAAGCAGGGACAAAGAATTCCTATGATAAAAAAGTTTCCTGCCAGTCTCCATTCTTCAAAGTATGCATATTTTCTAATGCAGTTTGTGGGTGTTGATTAGCCCAATGTATGGTTTTTTTTTTTTTAAGGAGAAAAATGCCATTTTGCCATGCAACAATGCATGCTAGGAATGATTTATGGAAGTAGAATATAGATTCCGATCCACTAGACTGCTTTAAAAGAGAATTGTGGATTGAGATGAGAAGTACGATTTCATATATTAGAGGACCTCTCAGATTGAGGAAATGCCCTTGATCAATGAACTTTGGGAATATCCCATTCAGTTTATAAGAACAGGGGCCTGATGTTCAGAGATATGTTCAAGAAGTGACTATACATCATGTAGAGGGAGCTCCTATTTTAACCAAATCTTCATCAAAAGAAGCTTTTTCCTGAAGACAATAGACTTTGGAAGAGGCCCATTTTTAAAAGTGAGTGGATTCTACTGCAAACATGGCAATGGTATATGATAAAGGATGTTTTTCAAGATTTCACAGCATGATGTTTTGAAGTAGATTTAGATGAGCCAGAAAACACCAAACTCTGCATTTTGACAGTCTACATGGAAAATAAGCTGCTGGATAATTGAGGCTTCTTCTTTATATATTTTTGCTTCTTCAGCATGTCAGCTTCTTCAGCATAATCCTCCTCAATAATGACTATGGGTAACATACAGAAGACAATAAAAGTTTCATATTTCAACCCCTTTCTATGTTGGAAATTCTCTGATTGATTTCCTATTTATAATCATTGATAATGTTTTTCTGTTGATATGATCAACATGATCCCATTTTACCATGTTTTGGTAAAAACACAGCACCACATCAATGTGAAGAACCCCAAGTTTCCAAACATTCATTCATCCAATCAACAACTTAAAAAAACTATTACCTAGGAGAATTCCCTGACATTTCAAAGAGTTCTAATTATTTTGGTGGTTCACATTTAAACGCTAGATCATTGTAGATAAAACTGTTACCATCTTTGTGAAACATGAATCGAAGTTGACAAAAGAGAGAGGGAGGGAAAAAACTATTATGTAGGTAAGTATTCATGATCAACAGGCATGGTGAGCTTTTATTTTAATTTATCTTTACTAGGTTAAACTTTAAATATGGTTGTTTAAATGTATAGGTTTTTCAGGAGAATTTTATCTCAAAGGAAATATTACTTGTAAATTAGTTATGTCAGGGTATAAAACCCTTAGAATATGGAATTAGCAAAGAGCATTTAAAATGGGATGTTCAATACTGCAAAGGTAAAAATGGCATTTAGCTTCTGTGATCATCCATTTTTGAAGTTGTCTTAAAATACTGCACCATTTGGGTTAATAGAATATTTTGCATTACCTTTTTCTGCTAATCATACAGAGGCAAAAAGAATTAAGTATCTTGCCCAGACCAGAACTCTTTCTAAAAATATAATTTTTAATTTATTTCAATTTTTAAAATTTGTGCTTGAGTTGTTTAGTGTTCCATTTTCATATGAAAAAAAAATTATTTTTAAAAGATATTTTACTTTTTAATAATATATTTTTCCCCAAATTCTTTAAAGATATTTTTCACCATTCACCCTTGTAAAACTGTGTTCCAAACTTTTCTCCCTTCCTTTTATACTTCCTTTCTCTCTACCCCTAAATAGTAAGCAGTCCAATATAGGTTAAACATAAGCAATTCTTCTTTATATTTCCATATTTGTCAGGCTGCATGAGAAATCTCAGATAAAAAGGGGGAAAAACATTAGAAAGAAAAACAAGCAAATAACAAAAACAAAAAAGGTGAAAATATTATGCTTTGATCCACATTCTATCTCCATCATTCTCTCTCTAGATGCAGATGGTTCTTTCCCCCACAAGTTTATTTGAAGTGTCTTGAATCATTTCATTGTTAAAAGGGGCCAAGTTCATCATAGATGCTCATCACATAGTCTTGTTGCTGTGGATTGTTCCTTCTCTAGTCATCTTATTCTTTTCCCGTCAGACTCAGGCAAATGATTCAAGCATAGAATCGTCTTTTAAAGAGAAGAGAACTATGCTGCTGCTCATTCCCATCAATCAAAAAATACATAACATGTATTTGAAATTTGAGGTTTTTTCTCATCATAATGAACATGTTTTTTTGGGGGGAGAAATCAATATCATTTGGCCAAATGTAAATGATTGTGGTATAAGAATTCTCTATCAAATAGAATTATGATTCTAAACCAGAAGATTCCACAAAAAGTTAGGTTTGGCAGCATGGAAGCAAAAGTCTCCAGATTTTGTCCTGTCATAACAGCAACAGCAACAATAACAATAAAAAAACAGGATGTGGTTTAGGTTGGCAAGTGAGCTTGCATCGATATGAACATCTTTTGGGTTATTACACCCAAAATGTAATGACCTAGCATTCAAACATGGTAAAGGCAGGAATTTACTAGGCATTTCTTCACTTGGAAAGGGCAACATGTCTAATCCTTGGATGACTCTGAGTGAGTCATTTAATTTTTATGGGCTTCAGTTTTCTCGTGAGTACAACATGGCTGATGGTATGGATAGTCATTTTCTTTCTGAACTCTCCTCTAACCTCTTCCTTTTCCATGTCAAAAACATAAAACTTTCGTGACTCTTGACAGTGTGAGACCTGATAGAAATAATCCTCTCAATTCTCATGCTTTGTTTTGGGACAAGCTTTCTCTATCTCATTGATTTCTTTGGAACTTTAAAATTTCCAGTTAGACTTCTTAATAATCAAATATATTAAGGTAAGGAATAAGTATAAAGAAAAATTGCAGATATTACTTTAGGTTCATAAATGTATAAATGTATTTATTTTAATGATATAGAGTGTCTCTCCCATGGTCAACTGGATTCCTTTGTAAAGGACCTCATTCATGAGATGATAGAAAAGATCCTATTGCAAATAACATTATGGCATATCCAAAATTTTAGATTAATTTGTATCAAATTAATTTGTATCAAAATGTCTTCCATTTCAGGAAAAACAACAATGGAAATATTCCCCCAAACATGAAAAAGGATGGGATCTACCATGTGCACAAGCCTGGTGAGCTGATTAAAATTATCTTCATATTTGTAATTTCATAATGTTATACAGTCACTGGAGCAATGTTGTGATTCAATCATATGTTGGTGAAATTCTTATTTCAGGAAAATATTTAGAAATTTTCAAGTTTGACAGAATTTGAGAAAGTCTTATCCAAAATGAATAATATTTAATTTCAGTGAGTTTCCAATTTACAAATAAGAGCCTTCTAATTACTGTAACCATATAAAGGCTACCCTAATCCCTTTGCAATAGCGTCAATTCCAGCTATTGAAGTGAAACTTGATGCTACACAACACTTCATCTAGTGGCCGAAATTCCTAGTATCAGCATTTCTGATTCTATGGTTCAATTTCTGTAACAAATAATTTAGTGATGTTCCACAACTCATTGTTTTATAATCATAGTCCCCAGTACATAAAAGTCTTAAAATACTGTTTTTAAAATAGATTTTTATTTTCAAAATATATGCAAAGATAGTTTTCAACATTTACCTTTGCAAAACCTTGTGTTCCAAATTTTTCTCTCTCCCTTTCTTCCTTTTCCTCTCCAGACAGCAATTCAATATATGTTAAATATGTGCAATTCTTCAATGCATATTTCAACATTTATCATGCTGCACACACACCAAAAAAACAGATCAAAAAGGAAAAAAATAAGAAAACAAAAAGCAAGTAAATAACAAAAAAGGTGAAACTACACTGTGGCTCATTTTTAGTGCCCACAGTGCTCTTTCTAAAGCAGATGGCTCTCTCCATCACCAATGTATTAGAATTGGCCCGAATCACTTCATTGTTGAGAAGACACACTTTTTAAATGATTGGTTTAGTCTTATTTGTTTATGACATCATTTGGGGTTTTATTTGTTTTTTTTCAAAGATCCTGTAGTGATTTGCCATTACTAACTCCAGCTCAATTTACAGATAAAAAAACCAAGGCAGACAAGTTTAAGTGACTTTCCCAGGGTCACAGAAAGAGTGTTTTGAGGCCAGAGATAGATTCAGGTCTTTTTGATCCTAAGCATGGGGCTCTATCCACCGCTATCATCGGCTCCAAATGCAAGTCCTTAAGAACAAAATCTGTGATCTTTATTTTTAATACTTGTCATGCTTGATTAAGTATATGGTTTCTTCCATATTGGCTATAGGGGTGACAATGAAAGTTTACACTTTTAACCCATTGATACTTTTGAAATTACCTCTAATTGGCTTTCTATTTGTCATAATTTATAGTTAATCTTTTCTGTTATTGTTGGGGGTTATTGTGACTAAAATAAAGGTCACATTGTATGAGTTTAAGGGACTTGAGGTGTGGAAACTACTCCAATAATTCATACAATTAATAGATGCCTCAAGGAATTGTCTGGCATTTCCAAGTAGACTTGGCATTTCACATTGGAATTCTTTATTATTATAGATAAGCCTGAGACATTTGGTATCATTGTTATGAATGATAAAGCAAACCAATCAAACTGAATAAATTGAGGATGATTTTTGAGTAAGGTGGGGGTAATCAGCATTCATGATGACCTCTTTTTATCTGCAAGACATCCTACTTTGAAAAATAATTTTAACAAGCATAAAAATTTCTCAAGGAAAAAACTGAAAGAAAATCACCCTACTTAAAATTTGTCACCAGTTGCATATGAAAACACTTTGTTACACATGTACATTCTTTTTTATTTTTTATGTATTTCCTTATTTTATTGAAAGAAAAAAATCAGAACAAAATGGGAAAACCGTGGAGGGGGAAAAACAAGAAAAAGAAAAACATGTGAACATAGCATGTGTTGATTTACATTCAATCTCCATATTTCTCTCTCTGGATGCAGATAACAGTTTCCATCCAAAGTTTATTGGGATTTCCTTAGGTCACTAAAATGTGGAGAAAAGATTCAAGTTTGTCATAGCTGATCATCCCACAATCTTGCTGTTTCTTTGTACACTGTTTTCCTAATTTTTGATGGTTGATTCATTCAGCATCAGTTCATTTAAATCTTTCCAGGCTTTCCTAAAATCAGCCTCTTCATATTTTTTCATAGAATAATATTCCACTACTTTCAGTTGATAGATATATCCACTCATTTTCCAATTCCTTGTCACCACAAAAAGAGCTGCTACAAACATTTTTGCACATATGGATCCTTTTTCTGCCTTTATTTCTTTGGGATACAGACCCAGTAGTGGTATTAATGGATCAAAGGGTATGCAGAGTTTTATAGCCCTTTAGGCATAGTTTCAAATTACTCTCCAGAAGGTTGGATCAGTTCACAATTCTAATATTAGTTTCCAGTTTTCCCACATCCCTCCAATAGTTTTCCTGTCATTTTAGTAAATTAAAACAACTACTTTCTTCTCATTTTTTTTTCTATTTGCCTTTTAAAATCTTTTATGAGCACTTCTAAGGTGGCTCCTTGGGCTTGAGGCTAATTCACATCCTTTGATATATCCTACGTGGTTATTCTGAGTTGGTGTTTTGGGTCTTCCCTGTCATCATAGTAATTTTCTATGGTTAAGGTTCTTTTCTGTTTCTTATTCATATTTTTTTTTCTATTTTGGGTCTTGAGTTGAGCTCTGCTCCTGGGGTATAGAGAGTGCTGTCCCAAGCTTCTTGTGCAGCTCTTAGTTTGGCCTTTTGTGTTTGGTGTCTTGTTCACAGCAGGTGACAGCTACCCCACTGAATTGCTTCACTACTAAGCCAGGACTGAGGGTCTCAGTTGCTGATCTGCTGTGTTTAATAATCTTTCACTTTCTCAAACTCCATCTGAGCTGGGTTAAAGACCCCTTTCACACCAGTAAAATTACCTTTCCTAAAATCCTTCTAATCTATCTTGGAGCTGGAGAATGGTTTCATTTCATTAGACTGTTCAGAGGCTTTTTTTCATATGCTTTTTAAGGGAAAATGGGAGAGCTTGAGCAGCTTTCTGGCTTCATTCTCCTATCTTGTCCCTGCTCCCAGAACTCTCCATATAAGTCTTTTCAGATTTTTTTGAAAATATCCTTTTTGTCACTTCTTATAGTACAATAGTATTCCATCACAATCATCATCTACACTAATTTGTTCAAACATTTGGTTGATTGATGATTATCTTAGTTTCCAATTTTATTGCTACCACTAAAAGAACTGTTAATATTTTTGTATATATAGGTCCTTTTCCTATTACCTTTTAGGGTTCACTCCCTGGTAGTGGTATTGCTTTGTCAAAGGATATATATCGTTTTATAGCCCCTTCAAATGTAAAATTGCTCTACAAAATAATTGAATCAATATACAATTTTACCAACAATGCATTAGTGCTTTAATGTTTCCATATCTGACTTCTAACATTTGTGATTTTCCTTTTCTGTTATATTAGCCAATCTGGTAAGCTTGATGTGGTACTTCATAATTGTTTCAATTTGCATTTTTCTAATCAATAGTTATTTAGAAATTTTTTCATATTAGCTAGCTTTACCTTGGCAGAAAACAAACACAAAACAGGTCAGATTCAAAGTTTGATGCAAGGACTTTTTTCACATTTATACATCCAAAGAACCTTATGTTTTAACTGAAAACTGACCTGTAATATACTGACCAATCAGTTAAGGTTTCCACATTTGCAGACATATTAGGGAGTGGGACTTTTTTCAGGATGTGAGAAATAACTCCAAAGGACTTGGGAGGGGTGAAGTTAAAAAGTTTTTAATTACACAATTGCAAAAGAGGACATCTTATAGAATAGGAACTCTTAGAATATATGTCTTCTTTTTTATACCTGAAACACAAGTCCCTCCCCTAATTCTCCATTAACTGGAGTCACAATATATCTGGATACCTAATCCCTCATGTAAGTATGAATCTTCAACCTTAATTACCTTGCCCACCCAACTCCCCATCCCCATCTGAGTATAAGTCTTTAATGACACCTCTTCCAGTGCTGAATAAGTCACCACCTGATTATATTTACAGTTGTTTTTCTTATTCCCCACCTCAGATTCCATTTGACAATTTTTTGCAAGTTTGACTTCCTTGCCCCAATTACATTTTCCTTTTATTAGTTTTGTTTCCTTGTTCTTGATCTTAGGTTTCAAATTCATTTTTTAAATTTAAATTTCCTTTATTTCTCCAACTTAATATTTCTAACTGTGGAAACCAAACTTCCATCCAATTCTCAGTCTTCCCTTTTTATTCATAATTTGGCTTCCACATCCTTTACCTTCTAATTTGGCTAATACTTTTTTACACTGTTCATATGTATTTTTACTATTTTGGCATACTATTTTAATATAAGAAATGACAAAAGGGGAGAGGCGATTACAGAAAGACATCACAATTGTATCACAAATGATACAAAGGAAAGTGAGAAGCAACAAGAAATCGTTGTGTACAGTAAAAGAAATAATACAGTGATAATCATCTTTGAAAAATTTGACTACTTTCAATGATCCAGTGATCTAAATGAAATTCTAAAAGATTCATGATGAAAAGATGCTTTCCACCTCCAGACAGAGTTAACTCTGAGTGGAAGCTGAAGTATTTAATGGGCTTTTTTTTTTTCTGATATGGCTAAAATGAAAATATATATGGCATTCTTTCACATGTATAAGCAGACTGCTTGCACTCAATGGATGGGACAGAGAGACTGAATTTGGAATTCAAAATTTCAAAAAAAAAATTTAATGCCTAAAAATGCAAAGTTATAATAAAGTGGGAAAGTAGAGGGTGGTGCATTGAGAAGCACTCCCCTCTAATTCCTCTACACAAGAAGGACCAGACCAAATGTTAATGGGGAATTTTTTAAAAATCCCAGAGTCATTCTTTTTTTCAGCCCAGCATAGGGACACAGATAAACAGGACTACAAACATATGATTCAGGTCCTTAAAAAGAGCATGTAACACAGAAAGTAGCACATCTGCCCATGGTGAAGTTTGTAAAATAAATTAAGAAAATGTCCAACCAAGGCACCATAACTGGGGCCAGTGTGGTGAACTGGACTTTTTTCAGCCACTCTGCAATTCCAGGACACATCCCAGTTCTGGGCAGAATGAAAATGTGTCTCATTGCCTCAGATGTTATCCCAAGGAAGAAGCACACTAAGAAATGCCACAACAGTATATCTCAGATATAACTTCTGCACAGAAGCATCTCAATTCTACTTCCAGTCTTGTCTAAAGACTAGAACAACAAGAATAGAAAACCAAACTAAAACATGCCTGTAATAACTCTGAATTAGCAGAACATCCCCGAAGACTAAATGTACATGGGGCCAGCAGCACTCTGTGGTTGCTCTTAACCCAAATCCAGATCAGGAATATGCAGAAAGGCCAATAATCAGTTATCTCTAGATCAGGCCACTTTAAGCCAGTGGAAAGCCTGTAGTTCTCCAATCTTACCCATTTTGAAAGACACAATACTGCTAACCTCAAAGTAGAAGCAATACCTGCCCTGCCTTCCCTAGAGAAGTAAATACAATACAGTCCGGATTTTAAGTCCAAAGCCAAGAAAAAGGATGGAAGAATGAGTAAACTACATCACCAACAACAAAAATCTCACCATAAAATGTTTATTCACTTGGCTTCAAGAAATCATTTCTTGATTGTATTTCACATTATCTTTTTTAATTCCTTCCTTACATTAAGCAAAGACAAAGAATTCCAATAAATGTTAGAAAATTTTCCTGCCCAGTCCCATCTCTGAAAGTTAACATATTTCTTATTGCACTCTGTGGGTGTTACTCATCACAATGTGGTATTTTTTAGGATAGAAATGCAATTTTTCTATGCAAAAATGATCATATGATAAGGATAGTATGGGAGTAGAATATACATTCCAGTATGTTAGACTACTCAAAAGAGTAAGGACTGTGGATTGAGATAGTGTGATTTCATTGATTAGAGGACCTCTCAGATTGAGGAAATCCTTTTGATCAATTAACTATGGGAATCTCCTATCCAATTTATAAGAACAAGGTTCTGATGATCAGGAATATGTTCAAGAAGTGAGTACATCATGCAGAGGAAGCTTGTGTTTTAACCTATATCTTCATCAGAAGTTTTGTCTTGAAGACAGAGACATGTTTAAGAGGGGGTCATTTTTAAAAGAAATGAGTGGATTCTGCTGCAAACATGGCAATGGTATATGATAAAGGACATACAAATAGTTTGAGATTCTTCTTCTTATAATGAACATAATTTTCTTAAAGAAATATACCACCATTTAAGAATGATCATGTTTCAGGAATAATCTATAGTGATGATTTAGCAGATTCCTCAGAACAAAAACATTAGGAGAACAGAAAAACCTTTTTGAGAAAAAACTGGGTATGGGATGCGGAGTGAGTTTGCATTGTGTTTTTTTAAACCCTCCTCCCAGATGAGGAAGTAACTTTATGTTGAGTGTCTTCTTACAAATATATGGCACAGATGTTGATCTCTCAGGGAAGTTGTGCTCCAGCTCTCAGCACAGATGGTCCAGGCAAAATTTTTCACTTGGGAGCATCCTTTCTACTCCTTAGGAGAATTCAGTTGAATCATTTAACTTTTAAAGACTTCAGTTTTTTCATGAGTACAAAGTGGGTGTCAGACTGCATAGCCATTTTCTGACCTTGCTTCTTTCTGTCACATATTAATCCCATTCTATGTCTAAATATCCAAAACTTAACCACTCATTGACAGGATGGGATATAATTGCAAGAAAACTTTTATTGGATTTGGAGTTTTATTTTTCTTTCTATTCCAGGGCTGTCAATAATTTAAATATGCCTCCCAAATATGGAAACTATTGTGATAAGTCTGGATGATGATCCTACTGAGTTGAATAAAATCATTCCCATTTTTGAAGATTTCACTGCATACTATTTTAAAAGGAATTTAGTAGATGAGCCAAAACCCCCAAACACTTTGTGGTATGACACTCTATATGGAAAATAGAACCTTCTGGAGAACTGAGGCTCTATTTTTATTCATTTTTGCTTCTTCGGCACACCTGATTAGGCATATATACTCATTAATAATGATTATGGATTACCTAGTGAAGACAATAAACATTTTATATTTCAATCCTTTTATATTTTGAAGATTATGTCTAATTGATTTTCTATTTATGATCACTGATAAGCAATGATTTCTGGTTGATATTGGTCCTATTTTGGTAAAAACACAGTACCACATCAGTATACAGAACCCTAATTCTGTAACACCCCTGCATTCATTCATCTATTCAACATCTATTTAAAATAACTACATAAGAGAATTGCCTGACATTTCACAGAGCTGTAAATGTTCTGGTAATTGACATTTAAACTCTTGATTGTTGTAGATGAAAATGTTACCATCTACGTGTAAGATTAAATGAAGTGGCCAAAACAGGGAGAGAGGCAGAAAACTATTATGCAGGAAGCTATTTATGATCAATATGCATGAAGAACTTCTATACTAGTTTTTGACTTTACTTGATTTAGCTTTGAATAGGATTGTTTAAATAAATTTACAGATTTCTCAAGAAAATTTCATCTCAAAGAAAATATTACTTGTAGGGGCTTCCAGCCAAGATGGCGGCGAGGAGTCACACAGCATTTTCTCTCAAAATCCATCTCATTACAAGCCTCTGAATTAATGCCTGACTGAAAAAAAAAAACGCAAATAGTTACCAAGAGAAGACATCCTTGAGATTCGCCAGGAAAGGTCTGTTTTTGCTCGAGAGCGGGACAGTTTTAGATTGGGCACAGGCTGAGGGCAGAGGCAGCAAAGAGCTCAGCAGGCAGCTCACAGCCGAGCAGACCCGAGTGGGGTGGGGTGTGATCTCAGCCGTCTCTGCAGGAGAGCTTCGCTACAGGACTGGATACTTTGCCCTGACAGCAAGTCAGTAGCCCAGCAGAGAAGTTAAATACACAGGGGATAGGCGGGGATGGGGAAGGGGGGGTGAAGAATACAACCCCAAACAGCTGGAGTTTCTTGGGACCTGGCCACCCCTCCCCCATAGTGTCTCAGCATGCTTTCAGAGTCTCGGAGCACAGGCGCAGCATAGTCCTGCTAGTGCCTCGCTGCTGCCCCGCAGTCTGTAGAGGAAGCTTGGTAAAGCCACCCAGCCCCTACCCCCAAAAAAGTAGATTCCATTTGAGGTTTTTTTTCTTTTTTTCTTTACTAGTTTGTCTCTGATTTTCCTCAGACAAAATGAGCAAAAAATTGAAAAGGACCTTAACGATTGACAGCTTTTATATGGACAGAGAGCAGACTCTAAACCTTGAGGAGACTAAAAGCAGACTATCTCCAGGTGAATCCCCAAACAAGGAGAGCATCTGTTCCTCAGCACAGATGAATCTCATAGAAGAAATTAAAAAGGCTCTCACAAGAGAGCTAGAAGAAAAATGGAAAAAGGAGAGGGAGGCCTCTCAAGAGAGTCTGGAGAAGTTATCTCACTCATTTAAAGACAGAGTGGATAAAGAAATCAAATCCTTGAAAAATAGGATTAGTGAACTGGAAACAGAAAATAGCTCTCTAAAAAACAAAATTGGTGAAATGGAAAAACATTTCATAGAACAAATTGGTCAATTAGAAAAAGATATTAAAAAAGTGAATGAAGAAAATACTTCATTGAAAATCAGAATCGAGCAAATGGAATTGCATGACTCAAGGAGACAAGAAGAATCAGTCAAGCAAAACCAAAAAATCAAACAATGGAGAAAAATGTGATATACCTTCTTGGGAAAACAACAGACCTGGAAAATAGGTCTAGGAGAGACAATCTGAGAATTATTGGACTCCCAGAAAAATATGATGAAAAAAAGAGCCTGGACACTATTTCCAGGAAATTATCAATGAGAACTGCCCAGAAGTTATAGAAACAGAGGGTAAAATAGACATTGAAAGGATTCATCGATTGCCTATTGAAAGGGATCCTAAAATCAAAACACCAAGAAATACAGTGGCCATATGCCAGAACCCTCAAATGAAGGAAAAAATACTCCAAGCTGCTAGAAAAACCCAATTCAAATATAGAGGAGCCACAATAAGGATCACCCAAGATCTTTCAGCATCCACATTAAAAGATCAAAGGGCCTGGAATATGATATTCCAAAAGGCTAAGGAACTTGGTATGCAACCAAAAATAACTTACCCAACCAGAATGAGCATCTTTTTCCAGGGAAGAAGATGGTCATTCAACGAAATAAGTGAATTTCACCTATTTTTGATGAAAAACCAGAACTTAACAAGAAGTTTGATCTACAAATATAGAACTCAAGAGAAACCTAAAAGGTAAAAAAGAAATCTTGGGAACTATTTTCATGTAAAGATGATAAAGAATACATGTATACCCTGTTCTAGAAAATAGAGGTTAAAGGACATTGTACCAGAAAAGAGTAAAGGGGGGTACACATGTCACAAAGACGCAAAGGAAGCCTATTATATCTGAGAGAAAGAATGGAGGGGATGAATATGGGTATTTTATCCATCAGAATTGGCTTTGGAAAAAATTTTAGACATATTATTTAGGGAAATTCCCACCATTGAAAAGGAGAAGGAAAAGTGAAAAGGGAAAATAAGCTGGAAAAGGAATACAAACTGTGAGAGAAAGGAGTAAGATGGGAGGAACCTAAGGTGGGGAGGAGGGATATAAAAGGAGGGCTGTGAGAAGCAAGTGGTGCTCAAATTTAATACTGGAAGGGGGTAAGGGGAAAGAAGGGAAAAAGCATAAACAGGGGTTCAAGATGGCAAGTAATAAGAATTGGTAATTTTAACCATAAATGAACGGGTAACCCCTAAAAGAGGGTTAAGAATGGATTAAAAGCCGAACCCTACAATATGTTGTTTAAGGAAACACACCTGAAGCAGGGAGAATAGAATAAAGGTAAAAGGTTGGAGCAAAATCTATATGTTTCAGGTGAAGTCAAAAAAAGAGAGGTAACCATCCTGACACAGATCAAGCAAAACAAACACTGATCTAATTAAAAGAGATAAAGAAGGGACTATATCTTGCAAAGGAATAGTAGTAACAAATATTAAAATATATGCACCAAGGGTGGCATCTAAGTTCTTAAAAAGAGAAATTAAGAGCTGCAAGAAGAAATAGATAGCAAAACTATAATAGTGGAGATCTCAACCTTATTGAATTAGATAAACAAACCACAAAATAAATAAGAAAGAAGTCAAAGAGGAAAATGAATACTAGAAAAGTTAGATATGACCTGAGAAAATGAAATGGAGACAGAAAAAGTACACTTTCTTTTCAGCAGTTCATGGAACCTATACAAAATAGACCATATTAGAAAAAAAACCCTCAAACTCAAATTCAGTAACAGAAATAGTAAATGCATCCTTTTCGACCACAATGCAATAAAATTACACTCAACAAAAAGACAGGGAAAGTAGACCAAAAAATAATTGAAACTAAATAATCTCATACTAAAGAATGATTGGGTGAAATAGCAAATATGACATAAAAATCTCACCCAAGAAAATGACAAGAGACATCACACCAAAATGTGGGGGCAGCCAAAGCAGTAATAAGGGGAAATTTAATTCTAGAGGCCTACTTGTAAAATAGAGAAAGAAAAGGTCAACGAATTGGGCGCAACTAAAAAAATGCTAGAAAAGAACAAATTAAAACCCCAGTCAAACCAAACAAATTTAAAATAAAGGAGAGATCAAAAAATTAAAGTAAAAAAAAAAACTATTAATTAATAAAACTAAAGTTGGTTCTATGAAAAAGCCAACAAAAAATAGAAAACCCTTAGTAAATCTGATTAAAAAAAAAGAAAGAGGAAAATCAAATTGGTCTTAAAATGAAAAGGGAGAATTTGCCACTAATGAAGAGGAAATTAGAGCAATAATTAGAATTACTTTGCCCAACTTTATGGCAAAAATTTACAACTTAAATGAAATGGAAGAATACCTTCAAAAAATATAGTTGCCCAGATTAACAGAGGAAGAAGTAAAATCCTAAACAGTCCCATCTTAGAAAAGAAAAGAACAAGCTATTAACCAACTCCCCTAAGAAAATCCCCGGGGCCAATGGATTTACATGGAATTCTACCAAACATTTAAAGAACAATTAACCCAATGCTATAAAACTATTTGAAAAAAATAGGATTGAAGGAGTCCTACCAAACTCCTTATATGACCGACATGGTACTGATACCCAAACCAGGTAGGCTGAAAACAGAGAAAGAAAATTATAGACCAATTTCCTAATGAATTGATGCTAAAATCTTAAATAAAATATTAGCAAAAGATTACAGAAAATCATCCCCAGGATAATACATTTGACCAATGGATTTATACCAGGAATGGTGGTTCAATATTAGGAAAACTATTAGCATAATTGACTATATCAATAACCAAACTAACAAAAACTATATGATCATCTAAATAGATGCAGAAAAAGCATTTCATAAAATGCAACATCCATTCCTAATAAAAACGCTTGAGAGTATAGGAATAAATGGACTTTTTCTTAAAGTAGTCAGGAACTTTTCCAAGTAATATTTGGAGTGAAGCAAGTTTGTCCACTATCACCATTATTATTCAATATTGTATTAGAAACACAAGCCTGGGCAATAAGAGTTGAGAAAGAGATTAAAGGAATCAGAATAAGCAATGAGGAAACCAAACTATCACTCTTTGCAGATGATATGATGGTATACTTAGAGAACCCCAGAGCTTCTACTAAAAAAGCATTAGAAAATTCAAACTTTAGCAAAGTTGCAGGTTATAAAATAAATCCCCTTTCCCAGCATTTTTTCATCACCAACAAAATCCAAAAAGAGATAGAAAGAAAATTCCATTCAAAATAACTGTCGACAGCATAAAATATTTGGGAATCTATCTACCAAAGGAAAGTCAGGAATTATATGAGCAAAATTACAAAAAAACTTTCCACATAAATAAAGCGTTAAATAATTGGAAAAATATTAAGTGCTCCTGATAGGCCGAAAGGAATATAATAAAGATGACAATTCCTAAATTAATCTATTTATTTAGTGCTATACCAATCAGACTTCCAAGAAAATATTTTAATGATCTAGAAAAAAAATAAAACAAAATTATATGGAATAATAAAAGGTCTAAATCTCAAAAGAATTAATGAAAAAAAAATCAAATGAAGGTGGCCAGCTGTACCTGATTAAAACTATATTATAAAGAGATACCAAACCACGTATTGGCAAGAAAAATTAGGGATCAGTGGAACAGGTTAATTCATAAGACATAAAGTCAACATAGCAATCTAAAATTTACAAACCCAAAGATCCTAACTTTTGGGATAAGAATTCATTTTTGACAAAAAACGCTGGGATAATGGAAATTAGTATGGCAGAAATTAGGCATGGACCCACACTTAACACCGATACCAAGATAAGATCAAAATGGGTCCAGATTTAGATATAAAGAACGAGATTATAAATAAATTGGAGGAACATAGGATAGTTTATCTCTCAGACTTGTAGAGGAGGAAGGAATTTGGGACCAAAGACGAACTAGAGACCATTATTGATCACAAAATAGAAAATTTTGATTAATCAAAAAAAAGCTTCTGTACAAAACAAAATAACAAACAAGATTAGAAGGGAAGCAACAAACTGGGAAAACATCTTCACAGTTGGTTCTGATAAAGGCCTCATTTCCAAAATATATAGAGAACTGACTTAATTTATAAGAAACCAAGCCATTCTCCAATTGACAAATGGTTAAAGGATAGAATAGACAATTTTCAGATGATGAACGAAACTATTACCACCAAGAAAGATTTCCAAATCATTATTAACTAGATAAATAAATTAAAAACTTGAGATACCACTAACACCTGTCAGATTCAAGATGACAGGAAAAAATTGATGATTTTTTGAGGGGATGCGGGAAAATACACTGATACATTTTAGTGGAGGAACAACCAACCATTCTGGGGCCACCCTTATGCCCAAAAGTTATCAACCGATTTCCCCTTTGACCCAGCAGTGCTACTACTGGGCTTTATCCCAAGGAGATACTGAAGAAGGAAAGGGACCAGTATGTGCCAAAATGTTTGTGGCACCCTGTTTGTATAAGAAAACTGGAAACTGAAATGCCCATCAATTGGAGAATGGTTGGATAAATTGTGTATATGAATATTATGGAATATTATTGTTCTGTAAGAAATGACCAGCAGGATGAATACAGAGAGGCTTGGAAAGACTTACATGAACTGATGTTAAGTGAAATGAGCAGAACCAGGAGATCATTATATATGTCAACAATGATACTGTATGAAGATGTAATCTGATGGAAGTGGATTTCTTTGACAAAGAAACCTAATTCAGTTTCAATTGATCAATGATGGACAGAAGCAGCTACACCCAAAGAAAAAACACTGGGAAATGAATGTAAACTGTTTGCATTTTTATGTTTCTTCCCAGGTTATTTTTACCTTCTGAATCCAATTCTCCCTGTGCAACAAGAAAACTGTTTGGTTCTGCACACATACATTGTATCTAGGATATAGTAGGACATATTCAACATATATAGGCTGCTTGCCATCTAGAGGAGGGGATGGAGGGTGGGAGGGAAAAATCGGAACAGAAGTGAGTGCAAGGGATAATGTAAAAAAATTACCCTGGTATGGGTTCTGTCAATAAAAAGATATAAAAATAAACAAACAAAAAAAGAAAATATTACTTGTTTATAAATAAATTATCTTGAGGGAAAACCTCTTAAAATATGGAAAGAGACCCTGGGCAAGTCATTTTACCTAAATTGCCTCAGCAAAAAAAAAAAAAAATGGAAATAGAAAAAAGCATTTAAAACTGAATGGTCAATACTACAAAAATGAAATGACACTTAAAAGTTGAGAAATTTAAAATATGTATTTAATGATATAGACTTTCCCCCAATCAAATGGATTCCTTTACTAAAGACTTCCATGAGGTAATAGAAAAGATCTTGTTAGAAATAATATTATGGCATATCTAGAATTTTAAAAATTAGATTTACATTTAAATGTTTTCTTTTCTATTTAAGGGAAAACAACAATGAAAATATTCCCTCCAAACAAAGAAAATGATGAAATCTTCCATGTACATGAGCCCAGTGAGTTGACTAAAATTACATTCATATATGTAATTTTATATCACATGGAGCATTGTTGTGATTCATGTTAGTAAAATTTTTATTTCAGTAAAATTTTAAGAAATTTTGAAGTTGACAGTATTTGAAAAAATCTTCTCCCAAATGAAGTCTCCAATTTATGAACATTTAATAAGAACCTTTCACTTACTAGAACCATCCAAAAGCTAACCTAGGCCCAGTGCAAGTAGAGGAAATTCCAACTGCCAAATTGAATCTTGTTGCTATACAATACTTCATTCAAATGAGTGGACAAAATTCCCAGCATCAGTATTTCTGGTTCACTCTTCTATTTCTGTAACAAATACCTTAACTGATACCCAGCAGCTCATCGTATAGTCAAAGTCTCCAAGACACAAAAGTCTTAGAGCAGTTTTAAGGTGGTTGTTTCAGTCCTATTTGATTCTTTATGATACATTTGATTTTTCTTTTTTTCTTTTTTTTCTTTTTTTTTTTTTTTTAAGATATTTTAATGGTTTGCCATTACTAACTCCATTTCAATATACAGATGAGGAAACCAAAACAAATGACTTTCCCAGAATCACAGAGATAGGTAGGTGTGTCTGAGGCCAGATGTAGATTCAAGTCTTCCTAATTCTAAGCTTGGAGCTTTAGTTCTGGTTTTTTCCTTAGAAACAAATGGAATTCATTTGTTTCATTAAATGTCCATCTTCTTCCCTGGAAGAAAATGCTCAGCTTAGCTGGGTAGTTTATTCTTGGCTGCATCCCAAGTTCTTGTGCCTTTCAGAATATCAGATTCCAGGCCCTTCGTTCCTTTAATGTGGAGGCAGCCAGATCTTGGGTGATCCTTATTGTGGCACCTCGGTATTTAAATTTTTTTTTTTTTGGCTGCTTGTAAAATTTTTTCCTTAATCTGATAGTTCTGAAATTTGGCCACAATATTCCTTGGGTTTTATTTTAGGGTTTTCTTTCAGAAGGTGTTTGATGAATTCTTTCAATGCCTATTTTACCTTCTGATTCTATTACATCTGGGCAGTTCTCTTTGATGATTTCTTGTAAAATAGTATCTAGGCTCTTTTTTTCATCATAGTTTTTGGAAAGTCCAATAATCCTCAGATTATCTCTCCTAGATCTATTTTCCAAGTCTGTTGTTTTGCAAGTAGATAATTCATGGTTTTTCCAGTTTGTCATTTTTTGTTTTTGCTTGACTGATTCTTGCTGTCTCAATGAATCATTAGTTTCTATTTGTTCAGTTCTAATTTTTAAAGAATTATTTTCTTCATTAGCTTTTTTTTACTTCTTTCTGTATATGTCCAATTGAGTTTTTAAATGTATTGTTTTGGTCTGTGGAATTTTTTTCCATTTCACTAATTTTTTTTTAGTGAATTATTTTCTTTTTCCAATTCACAGATCCTACTTTCTTGCGAGTTCTTTGTCTTTTCCAATTCACAGATCCTACTTTCTTGCGAGTTCTTTGTCTTTTCCAATTCACAAATCCTACTTTCTAGTGAATTCTTTATTTTTTCCAATTCACAATTCTTACTTTCCTGAGATTTTTTTATTTTTTCCAGTTCACAAATTTTGTTTCCCTGCACTTCCTGGGAATTTTTTATCTTTTCCAATTCGTATTTCAGGAAGTTGTTGCTCTCTTGTAAGGCTTCTCTTTCCTTTCCCCATTTATCTTCTAACTCTCTTTTGAGACTTTTAATGGTCTCTTCTATGAGAGCATCATGTAAAGGAGGACAGTCTGATGCATTTTTGCTATTTGCTGTCTCTTCAGGTTTGCTGACCTGCTCTTTTTCTGCATAGAAGCTGTCGATCATTCTTTTCATCTTTTTATTCATGTTTTAAAGCCTTTAGGGTATGTCTCCTAGGCAAGGGGGTTACCAGCTTCCTCTGCAGAACAGGGAGAGATGTAAACCGATTTCCAGGCTCTGAGGTATGGGAGTGCTCTGAGTGAGAGTTTTCCCTTCCCCCAACAGGAGGTGGATTCAGCACTGGCCGAGCTATGGAAGTGCCCAGTTGGGCTGTGTGGGTTAGCGATTGCCCTAGGCTAGAGACTAAGGGGTGAAAGTGTCACTGCCCCAGGCCAGAGCCTCTTGTGGGACTGTGAGTATTAGCAGCTGACCGCAGACCGCCGATTCTACCGAACTCTGCCCGGAACTCTGCCCCAGCGTCTCTGCCCGACAAATCAACCCTGGGAAAGCTCTATGGCCCCAAGCCAAGCCCCCCACTGCGCAGATTGGAGGCTAACCCGGGCTGTGTCCTCCTGCCGTGCAGGATCACAACTGCCCCAAGGAAAAGCCCCATACTGCGGGTTGGGGCTGCGAGCTTGTGCTGAGAATCTGTGCTTTCACTTTCTGTTTGAGGCTCTCCTCGGAACCTAATTTCTCTCCCAGTCTACACCGATCTCCCCCTTGGCCCCGGAAGCAACCTTTTTTGGCGAGACTGCAGATTTTCTTCAGCTGGTGAGTTGTTCTACTTCTTATCTTTACAAATTGTAGCAGTCAAGACTATTTTTGAGGCTCGATATAATATTGATAGAGAGGGTAAGAGAAGAGCTTAGAAAGTCGTGTGTGCCTTCTCCGCCATCTTGGCTCCACCCCCAAGCTTGGAGCTTTAACCATTGCTACCCAGATGCTCTAAAAGGAAGATCCTTGAGAACACAGCTGTGATTTTTTTTTCACTTTCAGTTCTTTAGCATTACTGTTTAAGTAGATGGTTTATTTTCCATATCAACTATAGGGATGGCAATGAAAGTTTACACTTTTAGCCCATTAATACTTTTGAAATTATTTCCATTTGTCATAATTTATAGGCAATCTTTTTCATTAATGTTTTCTTTGGATTTAAAACAAAAATCACATTGCATGACTATAAGAGACAAAGTCTGGAAATCACTCCACTAATTCACACAATCAACAGCTTTTAAATGACCCAAAACTATTGCCTCAAGAACTACCTGACATTTCCAAATATTTCAAATGACTTGATATTTCATATGGGAGTTTTTTTATCACTGTAAATGAGCTTGAGGTTTGTGGTATCATGAATATGAATGATAATGTAAACTATTCAGACTATGAAAAAATTGAATGATTTTTGAGACGGATGGACATGATCAGCATGCATGGCGATTTCTACTTTAGCTTATATCTTTAGGGAATCTCACTTTGATTGCAATCATTTTCAGAAGCATCTAGATGTCTGAAGGAAAATAACTACTGAAAAAAAAATCACCTAAAAACATTCTGAAGAAAACTTCAAGAGGTCAAAATGCATTAGTATTTAAAATTAAAGGGATGTTGCTGGTAGATGGCAATAACATGAAACTCCCATGGCAATCCATTTCACATGGCCTGAACAAATGAACATCTATTTATGCTTTGATAAATTACAAGGCTATTGTAATGTTCTTTAAATTATAATCTTCTCTGGGAACAGGTTTCTTGGGAGGCTTCTGGGATCAGCCTTCATTTCAGTTCAGTGTAATAATCACCTCAAATGCAGCCAGGGATTAAAGTCCAAATCCTTTATTGTCTCCTCCAAAATAAACCAGTTAGCTTTCTTAGAGGCCTATCTCTCTCCTTGGTTCTGAGAGCTCTTACTGCTAGTCCTTTGTCTCTTCCAGCTTCTGCCTCTAGCTCCCTCCGAATGTCTCCAGCCAGCACAAAGATGGAAGATGGAATAAATCTGTCTCTGCCTCCGAGAATGGGCTTGTGTGTCTGACCCTGAGATCTTCTTGCTTATATGCTGTACACTAAGTATCCACCAATGATTACATCACTGGGAAGCCATTATTTGTTGTAGGATTAAATCAATTCTAAACTAGATTTAACCATTGTCTCCTCAATTCCACTTAGTGCCATGTTTTATGTTCTGGCCCATAACATCTCCTTGTTGGATCAGATCAATCATTTTGAACCATGCTAAATTAGATAATTATTGTCTCTATCAATCTACGGTCTTAGTACCTTATAAAAATCTTAACAAACTACTGTCAGTCACTCAATGGAATCTCACTTTTCTAGGTAGAGATATTTCCAAAATCCATAGAATTCAAAGAAAATGTTCAATAGCCATGCTGCTGATTAAGCAGCTTAGAAGGCTTAGAAGATGGTTGTGGTTTGAATTAAGCTCCTGAATGAGCTGTTCAATTAAAAAAAAAACTGAACAGTTATGACAAATCTCATAACTTCTGGTTATTCCCATGTATATTAATAACCACCTTCTTAGGGAGGGTATTTTAAGAAGTTAAAATATATTGACAAAGATTCACATAATCCAGGGACTCACAAGAAGCCAAACTCAACAAAAATGGGATCAAATTGCACTAACAATTCAGAAGAATTGAGTGGATGTTGCTGCAAAGGAGTTAGTAGTATAAAACATCCCTGCTATTTCATTCTTTAAAAGTCTGAAACAGTGGGCATCTCTTTTTATTTAATCAAGTACAAGGTCTTAGCTATTGTAATTCATTCCCTGGAATGTAATTATTCAGAGAAGAATATGGTAGGAAGTCCTTTACTCTCCCTCAATTAGTGATGGGCCCTAATTCTCTGTTTGACTATGAATTAGTCACAGAATTTGTTGCAGCTTCAGTTTTTTAATTACAAACAATGAGGTTGTCAGATCAGATGTTCTTTCTCTGATAATGTTTGCAGCCCTAAAACATTATTGGTATTCTATTTTAAAAAATAAAACTCATTTCACCATATGATAATTATACTTAAGTCTAAAAACAAACTCATTGTATTTCATGTTTGTTTGAACAGCAAACAATATTTTGTGGGATATCAATCTATTATAAAATTCTTTGAATTTCTAAAATTTCTAAAAATCCAAATTTTGTGGAAATCCACAAACTATTTTTTATGTTCATATATCCAAAATACCTCCAATTCCAGGATAAATGAAATTATTGGTTCTAAAAGGTAAAATATTATTGTAAAGAGGTGAACAGTCAAATGGATCCATCCTCCAAGGTCTTACAGTGTAAAGAGTTTTAGGACAACAATAATTTTATCTAAATTACATATTTAAACATTTGATGATTTTATAATGAGGATTTCTATTTAATAGATTTTACTTCTTATTCAAGGGAGGTCCACATATATGAAAAAGTAGAAAGTACAAAGGGGAACTTAAGTGATAGTGATGGTGAGTTTTTCTTTTTTTATATTTGGTGATTTTTATCACATATGTAATCATTGGATGAATGTTACTATTCAACTCTGTTAGTCAAATAGCTGCTTATTAATAGAAACCTAATCCAGGACACTTTTCAGAATGACATACTTTGAGAAACTTCTCTTATAAATGAATAGTACCTAAGTATATACTAAGTCTCTGACCTAGGGATATTCATTGACCACTTTTGGTTCACTGCAAAAGAACATTTCTATCCATAAGTGTCGTTACTACATAGTCTTTTCTTATACATTCCTATACTATCACCAAATCCCCAGTCTCCAAACCTATCAATATTAGAGCCACATTTTTCCCCCTTTCCTTTTTCATAGGAACTTCCTTTCTCATGGGGCTTTGGTACCCAATGACAGACTGAGTGCTCCTCTTAAGCTACAATATGGATTGAGAAATTTATTGATGTTATTCAAATACAATGTTAGCTGTTTGAAGATAAAGGCTGTTTTCTTCATCTTTCCTTACTGGAGGTAGAGCTGATGTTTTCTACATGTTCTCTTAAATAAAATTAATTCAATAAAAGAAATACCTGATTTAAAAACAAATGACAATAGAAAGTTTTATATTTCAGCCCATTTTTATTTTGAGAATTTTCAACTGACTTATTACTCACGTGAGAGAATAATTGGGTTTTGTGTGTGTGTTAAAGGTTTATGTAAATCTGTGTCTGTACAATGTGAGGAATATACACTAGGAATATTGTCCTGATTCATTTGATTGACAACACATTAGAAACTTGGGATTTTAAGAGAACTGTCAAACATTTTCATTATCACTGTAAATGCTTTGTGTGTGCCATTTTTTAACTCTGTATTTATGTTTTGCAATCCCTCTTACACATATAGATAAGGAACACTGCCTACCTATTTGCATGCAAAATTGTAATAGTAAGGAAGGAGACAATTTTTTTCACGGGTGGTGAGCTTCTATTTTTGCCTATAACTTTAGTAGTTTTTTTTAGTAAGGACTGAGACACTTTGAATAGTTTCCTTTAGAAAGAGGACAAAGTTCTAATGAAAAAGCATTGTCCAACAAAATATAGCTTTTAAAGTATCCTTCCTAGCAAAACAAAACTGTCATTTAAAATTTTACTGGGTATGGCTGTAAAGATGGTAGTGAAATATATCACCTGCACATTATTTTATTATGTATTGGCATGATCAGTCATTCTTTAGAATGGGACTGTTTAGTGTAGAATTGATTTCCATAGCCTGCTACATTTATTGAGAATGTTATAAAAGCCACTATAGTGATTCTAGCGATTGGATTATTGTGTCACCTGTTAAGAAAGATTTATGAGACCATTAAGATTTAATTCTTCTGCTTTAGCACCCAATTCAAGAATAAATTGACCAGGAACAATACAACTTGTTTTGTCAATTGCATTATGTTATATTGTCGATACAATACACCTGTGAAATTCAAAGTATTAAATGATGTATTTTTAAGTCTAAAAGATCTCACAAGTTACCATACTCAAGAAAAATACTATCAGATTTTACTTATAATGTGTCCATATTCAAGTAATACTTCTGGGTTCCTTCAAAGAAAAGTAAACCTCTCTCCAAGTTTGCTTTCTTTCAGTTGCAAAACTTAAGAGAAGGGAAGAAAAAAATTATATACTAAACAGTATGTTAGAAGGAAAGCTTCATTTCCCTACTTCTATATTTGAGATGAAATTCCTAAAAATTCAATTCACTTATCTTCAAATGACCATTACTCACTAGTCCACTCCTCTAGTTCTTTTAAGTTTTTGTTTTTGTTTTTTAAAGCCCACTTAGTTTGATTACTCCATGAACCTAATAGTTCCATGCTTATAAGATAGGGAAGAATTTTTAAGCACAAGCAATTCTTTAAATGTTAGAGAAGTATTCCATATTGTTCTATCCCTCAACAAATGCCTAGAATTAATCTGAAGCTTGAGGCTGCTTCTCACTATGATAAAAAAAATTTTTTTTAAAGGAGAAGTAATGTTATTGATACATGCTAGCACGATTGTTTTCCAGGGATAGTTGATCAAACTATCAGAGATTATAAGTACAAAAATTCCTCAAAAGGGAAGGCTGTGGCAGACATGGAAAGGTAGAAAGGATAGTGCTGAGATCTGTCAAAGGAAATAAAATACATAGGTTGTGATAGGAAATATGACTTCATTGATCCAAGACTCCCACAAGGAGGAAATTTAGGCTTCTCTCCAAATTATAGGAGTAGATTCCAACATTCAGAAAAGTATCAAGGTACTTTGTGTGTTCAAACAGCAACAAGTATGGAAAAGGCAGGAATTCACCTTAACTTTCCTGACTGGGGAAGTGGATGGTGGAAGGTGGATGGAGCTTTTTTAATCTTCCTTCAGTTATCTGGAGTGAACACAACTCCTAAAGTCTTCAGTTTCTTTATGAGTATAATGAGAATGCCGTAAAAGTTATCCACATGTCTTTCGACCTCCCTTCCTCCTCTAGCCTATTATTCTTCTTATTCATCTCAAAATTCAACTCTTTACTTTTTAAAAACCACTTTTTTGATCTTGTTAAGATATGACAATAAAAGTAACCCTTTTCTTGTTTCCCATGATTTGTTTTATAAGTAAAACTTCCATTCTTTTTCTTTCTTGTTTAATTCTTTGGATTTCTAAAAATTCTGATCAGTTAGTTGCTGATTCTTAAAAATCTTTTGGTCCACATCTCCACACCGATTTAACATTTCAAAGGTAATAAGTGATTGTGAATGGAAATTAAACATAATATAGGATCAAAGTTTTCAAATAATTTTTTGGAGTGATTTAGATTGATTCTCCCCAAATCCAATGGATTCCTTTGCAAAGACCATTCATAAAATGAAAGAGCAATTATAAAAATTATTTTTTATAAAACATCTTTTTTACTCATAACAATATAGCACATTCATAATTTTAAAACTGCAATTATATTGAGATATATTACCTTTATATTTTGTTGGTTCCAATGATGGTAATATTCATCTGACTATGGAAAACAGTGAGATCACTTACAATAATGACTCAAGTGAGTTTTTAAATTTTTTTTCATAATTTTAGACTTTATAATTATATAGTCACTCAATTAAAATTCAATGCAACACTTAATAGTCACAAAACCTAGAGGAAGTTTTAAAGTTGACAGGCTGTCAAAAACTGTCAAGAACTCTCCATGTGTAAATGAATCATGCCTAATCACAAGTTCCCATCTTATGAACAATTATCAATAAGTATCCTTTCCCTGAAACATCTAAAGTCTACTCTACTCCCATATCAGCAGAGTCCATTCTCATGGCTAAAATGAAACTTGCTGGATTATCCTTCATCCAGAGAGTGGTTAAAATTACCAGTTGTTTGTAGCTCCTTTTTTCAAGCTTCTGTTTCCATATAGAATAATTGCCAAAAATACTATAAATATTTATCTTCCAGTTCAGTATTGACCAAGACAATTTGATATATTAGTCATGAAATTCTGTTAATCATAAGAACGTATTAGGAAAATAAGTGTCACTTGAGGCAAAGTCTGTTTCCCAATTTATATTTTATTCTTTACTATTACTGATTATGTAGATGTTTTAAAGCCATATTGACTATGTTTACCAAATATAAGGACATCTATCATTTTAGATTTCAGTCCTTTTATAACAAACTTTTCTTACAAAATATATCATTTTAATTTGTTTATTTAGAGCTCAAAACTCTTTTTCTCTCCCTAGTCCCTTCCCCTTTTAGATTTCTACTCTTTTATAATGGAAAAGAGACTTCAAGTTTCTTTTTTTAAGAAAAAATTTATAAAATTCTTCTCTGATCTTTTAAGAGTCCTTTATTTCATTAAAAATCCATTTTTCCTTAGATGAACTTCACTCAGTTTTGCTAGGTAGCTTGTTCTTGGTTGTAATCCAAGTTTCTTTACTTTCAAATTCTAACTAAGCCTATTAGTACTTTGACATGGAAACTGCTAAATTTTGTCTGATCTTGTCATCTGATTTTTAAATTTTTTTCTAGTTGCTTATACTATTTACTCCTTGAACTATCAGTTTGGGAATTGGGTTATAATATTCCTGGAAGTTTTTATTATGAGATCTTGTTAAGGAACTGATCTGTGGTTTTTTTCCATTTTGATTTTGTCTTCTGGATTTGATATCAGGACAGCCTTTCTTTAAAATTTCTTGAAATATGATGGCTCAGTTATTTCTTTTAATCATGGCTTTCAGATAGTTCAATAATTAATTTTTTGTTGATTTGGGAGGCAATTGGGGGTAAGTGATTTCTCCAGGATCACACAACTTGTAGTGTTAAAGGCCTAATTTGAATTCTGGTCATAGAAGAAGCAAAACTCCCATTTTCACCTTTTTTTTTTTCCACAGGAACTTGAGTGTCTAAAGATACACTGAACACTCTTATTCAGCTACAATATTTAGGAGATTTCTATGGTTACTCCAAAATTTATTTATACCATTAATCAATTAAGAGTTCTAGCTACTTGACAGCAAAAGCTATTAATTTTGCTTGCTTAGCATCACTGGTGGTAGTTTTGATTTATATGTGTGTATATACATATACATATATATATATACATATATATAATTTGCTGTCTACTAAATAGATGTTTATTCAAGAGTGGAAATAACGATTTACAAAAAGATGATAATTGTTTTAGATTTTAGCCCATTTTTACTTTGAAGTTTTCATGCAATGAGTTTTATCATTCACATAAATGAATAAAACTTTTTTTTCTTTTATGGGTGCAGAGGGGTTTTACAAATCCATTTCTGCATGAGTGTAAGAAATTTACACTTTGAAACCTTTCAGCTTAACAGAACTTCATCAAATTAGCAACTCATAGAATCTTGGAACCTTAGAGAATTATTTGATACTTTGTACTATCACTTTGAATACTTTGTGTATACCTGTTTGAAATTTCTGTCTTCATAGATGGAGGGATAGAGTTTATAGTTATACAAAAGAATACCATCAATCAACTTCTGTGGAAAGTTATGAGGAAAGACTCACTTATGGGTGGTGAGCACCTACATTTGCCTATGACTTTATTAGAATTAGCTTTGTAGTGAGCATCAAGATACTTTCAATAGTTCTATTTTAGAAAATTCACAGAATTCGGATGAAAAATAATTTCCAGCAAAGACGGAAAAGGTCAAACACATGGGGTCTAAACAAGCAGCATTTAAAATTAAAATTCATATTGCTGCAAAGGTGGCAATGGAGAAAGTCATCTCCACATTATATTAAAAAGGTTTGCTGTATTCTGCATTTATTGATGTGTAGACACTTTCACTCCTCAAAACCTTCTCAGATTGCTCACTATAGAATTGTTCCTGTAGTCTGTTTACACTTTTTGAGAATGTATAAAAACCATAGCAGTGATTCTACTAATTAATACTGTTACCTAGTAAAAAGAGCTTATGAAACAATTAGAGTTTAATTCTATTCCTGATGTTGCATCCAATTCAAGAATTAGTTGAACAGAGACAACACAACTTTATCTTCAAGGTTTCACTATAAAACATCACTAATCATGTGTTTTAGGGAAAAAGACAATTATGAAATTCAAAATGTTGAAATAATATTCATATATTTTAAGTCTATAAGAATCTATGAATCATTGTGCTCAACAAAAATGCTATCAAATTTTACTTGCTTTATGTCCAAGTTCAAGAAACACTTTTGTGTTCCTTCAAATAAAGTAAATACCTCTCTGAATTTGAGTTCAGTTGTAAAACTGAGATAATAGGAGAATTTTTTATGTTAAAACTATGTTAAGCTAGACTGCAATTTTAATTTTCCTATTTCTTCATTTGAAATTTAATTGATAATGGTCTCATTTACTTGGGTTTCTTATTCCTCCTCTAATTCCTTTGTCTTCTAATCTCACTTAAATCGAGGACTCCGTGGATCTACCATGAATTTCTTAATAGTTACTGAGGCATTTTTCATTACAAAACACTGTTTAAATGGTAGAATTATTCTACACTGTTACATCCCTTAATATATGCTCAAGATCTATAAGTTTGAGGTAACAATTTTAATTTTTTAAATAGGAGAAATTAAGGGTATTGAGTCCTCTGATCCAGGAATGGTCTATGGCAGAAAAATATTGGTTCCAATCAAGCTGATTCCTCAAAAAAAGAAAAGCTTGCCTGGATAGAAAGGTAACAAGGATAGAACAGAGACAGGATGGAAAGTGTAAAAGCACCGATTTCCTCCCCTCAAGTGGAGGAAACTCCCTTTACCATGGAAGTTGAGACTTTTATCCCCAATTTATAGGCTCAGATATGTCAAGCATTTAGAAAACTATTGTGATACATTATATATTCAAGCAGCAAGTGAATATAGAAGTGGCAGGAAACCCCATTCTAACTTTCTTAATTGAGCCTTTTTTTGAGAACACTAGGTAACTGAGACTGAATCACTTAACTTTTGAGGGATTCAGTTTCTCCATGAGTGCAATAAAGATGTCCGGGTGGCCACTTTTCTTTTTGACATCCTTTCTAGCTCAAGTATGTTATTTTTATTATGTGACTCTCTGGGAGTCCACAATTATTGTCACTCTGGAAGAGTAGAACTTGATAGTGAAGAAAAGCCTTTGCATTGGTTGGCATGTTTTTTTCAAAAGGGGAAATAGTACTTCATAGTCTTTCTCTACAGTACTAAACTTCTTTAGAATTCAAAAAAATCCCAATCCATTTTCTCAATATATACAAACTAATTTAATATGTCAGAGAATAAGGGATACCTAAAAAGGGAAGTTGAAAAAAATGATAGACTCAGTAAGTTAAATTATTTTTAGAGTCAAATGGAAAGACTTTCCCCCATTCAAATGGATTCATCTTCTGGCATGCTTACCAATGGAAAAAGTGATTGGGAAATTGCATATTCACATATTTGACATATGAAAGGGAGAAATTATATTTAAAAGTTTTTATTTCTTGTTCAAGAGAGGAATCTATGTGGAACTGCTTAGAAATGAGAGAAAAATTCTTTTCTCCCTTTGGTAGTGAGTTTCTCCAATTTATTTCTATACATGCAAATTTCACCATATATAATTATTGGAGGAATGCTGACATTGACCCCTAATGTCATGAAATAGATTTTTACAATTAGAAGCCTAATCTAGCAAACATTTTCAGAAAGATATTTTTCAAGGAGCTCCCTTGTTAAAAAGTTATCAAATTATACTGGTTATATGTCCATATTCAGAAATTTATAATGCCTTCATTTGATCTCTTTCAATGGCAACACTGAGAAAAAAATCTAATATGATAACTTTATGCTTGAAGGCAAACTGCAGGGGTTTTTTTTTTTATTGTTGTTGTTTATGCACCTGATATACAATTTATTTTAGCCCATCTTGCTTGGTCAAAAAATCCTATCTGTAATGTTCCTATTTTTATCTTCTAAATTCTTTACCTGTCTCAGTAAAGCTGATGAATCTGTGAGCAGTCCATGTATCCCATGCTTATAAAGTAGTGGAAACTTCTAGAAAAGGCATTCTTGTACAAAGCAGAGAATTCTCCAAAAGGAGGATAGCATTCTCCCAAATAGGTTTATGCTCTTTTCATGAAAAACCTCTTAAAATTTTCTCACTTGGAATCATTGTGTCTATACTAATTGATTTCCATTCCTGATTAAAATTATTTGTGATAATTCAATTTTTACTCTTGTAGTAATACATCAAGAATCCATCTTATATAGTTCTGATAAAAACAATTCTCATCATTAATAGATGTTTGATCACTTACTTGATTTAAATTTTCTGGTGTTTAATTTGCACATGGATCAAATAAGGCAGTGAGAGCTGAAGATCTCGTTTCTTCTCAAATATAAATTGTGGGATCCAAAATCATCACCCTATGTTTTTTCCCCTCCTCCTCTTTTCTAAGCTGCATGCTTATATTATAGCTGGACAATTGAGCAATTTATACTCAACTCCCATAATTGTAAATGGAAATTGAAGCATAGAACTTGAAAGTATGTTCACAATAGCACAATAATATTGGTGGATAGATCAGCCAAGCTAGATGTTCTCCAAATTCACTACAATTTAAGAAGTAGAACCATGATGGACAAGCCAAAGTGTAAAATTCTAAGGAAGCAATCAGCTCCACAGGAGGGCATCTTTTTCAAATCAAGGCTAGAGAAAAGAGTGAAGGATGGCTTTGAAAACTGCTAACCTGAGAATTTTGTTCCACCAAGTACTCTCTCCTTCTATGGTCATTCCTTTGAGGACAGCTCAAGAAAACTGTATGAAATTCATGCGAATGAAGAATCAGATGTTTCATAGTAAAGTCAGGCATTTGTTCAGGTACCTGTGATTATAATTTCCTACTTTCTCCTGGCCAAGGATGCAACAATTAAGAATAATCTTTGTAAACGTTATGCCCAAATAAAATCCTACAAAAAGGTAAGGGCAGGCTTGGTAGGCAGGAAAAAGGAGGTAAAGGTAATACTGAAACAATTGCCTATGATAAAGTGTGACTGCAGAGATTAAAGAGAACTTGAAAGATGAGTAAATCCCCTCTAACATAGCATTTGGGACATCTTCTCAATATATCATACTGTCAGATGCATACAGAAAAGAAAGATAAAGTGACTGACCTAAGCATTCAAGCAATAAGTATATGGATAAGAGACAGAAAAGCATGAATTTTCCTCGTCCTGGTTGAAAGTGAGGTCATTATTCCCTGAGTAACTTTTGGTGAATAACTTACTTCATTTGGGCTTCAGTTTTCTCATCAGGATAATAGTTCAGAGAGTTAGAGGCTTCTTCCTTTGTTCTCTCCATTTCTAGAAGACTACCACCATTCAACAATGTCTATCAAAACAAAAGTCTTTCCCTTCTATGACAGAAAGATGCCTAGTATCAGCCATCCTTTCAATTCTTCTCTTCCTTTCTTGATGCTATGGTAGTACTATTTAGACTTTTCATTAGCAATGT